>NC_134402.1:412158698-412308698 GCF_038048845.1 Mixophyes fleayi
AGATACTTCCCAGAGAAATAACTCCCCCTTCAATAAACCGGTCATAATCTCCCGCACATTTAAATACCAAACATGATGGGATTATGACAATGTGACATACCTTTTCCAAAGATATGTGATTTTAGCTGCTCACGGATACCACCCGTACCTGTCATTCACAACCCTGGTGTGATTTCTGCTCCTCAGTATGGAGAAACAGCCGGATTTACCAAAATATGAACTGTAAAGTAATTTTCCTTCATTTTTCTTAATACCTGTATAAGCATGCAAGGATGTCCAGCTGTGACCGGCCCTGCAACGTCTATTCAGGAGTCCAAGAGCTCTTTGAAGCTGCAAAGCCATTAAGTACATTTGCATCAGACTCAATGTCTTCAAACTTTACACTTTGACTACTTTTATCAATGGACTCATATTTACTCTGCAGTTATGATTTATCTCTTATAAATAACTGCAAGCTCTCCATGTTCACAACAAATAGGCTCCACCATAAACCCAGTATTAAATTAACTAATCACCACCATCAATAAAATAGCCACTACCAATAAATTAATGTCTCCCACTCTCACCTATCATTAAAATTAATAGCTCATGCCTCCACTCCCACTGTATTAAAAGCCTCTTCTCCCAATGCTTACATTCTTTCATGCACTACTGTAGCTTGCTACATTTTGCTTTCTTCACACATGCTGTCACGAGGTGAGAGATGGGCAGGCAGACACAGTGGTGCAGATCAAGGAGGCTCTGGACAATCAGCGGACACCTTCTGTAACGTGGCTGTTACATCTCACTGGAGATGCCTATTAGTCAGTATTGGCACTGGACTTCCCAGGGCGCGGAGTCTAATGGACCTCTCGGTCTTCTCCAAGAACCACTGCAAGGCGGGATGGTTTTAGCTGCCGGAGAACCGCAAGTCGCAGCTCCTAGGTTAGCCCACTGACATAATAGCAGGAACTTATGAGATGGATGATCCAGTGAAGAGGCTCAGAGGGGATAAGTCAAGCAGGACTAATTAGCAGAGGGTATCTGCACTAAATATGAAATCCTGACATGTCTCAGCGAGACTTGAGAACGGAGGTTCTGGAGGAATCAAGAGAATGGTCAGAAGGTATTCCGGGTCGGTACTCTGTAATCAGCCAGTTAGGATGTGCCAGGGAAAGAGCAAGAGACTAGCCAGTGGAACAGAAGCCAGGTCGGTACACAGAGAGAGATTCGTAGAAGGAACAGAAACTAGGAGAGAAAGCCAGACGCCAAGTAAACTCGTTGCTCTGACACAGGCAGTGTGTCAGAGCGGGCTAATATAGGGGAGAAATTTGAATTCCCCGCCTCCCGGATCACATGACTGCAGCCATGCACCGCCCGGAAGCACGGCGCGTCGGCTGCAATCGCAACAGAAGGTAAGTTTTCAAACAGTGGCTGAGCAGCTAGAAATCCTTTATTGTATAATTATGTAATTATATATATATATATATATATATATATATGTACAGCAAACACCAACAGCTTCTTGCTTGAAATCAAATGGTGCTTTATTGTTCACATCACAATAACAGCATACATTCTTGTCAGGATGACATCGGTGAGCAATGCATATCAAAAAGTGTCTTTTCTCCATGGAGCAATAATTTAAACTTTTCACTGCCGCAAGATACAGCCTCTGTAATTTGCATTCTACAAGTTCATTTACAGACTTGATGTGTGCAACTCTTGCTGAGGGATGACAATCTTTTGCTTTAAAACAGTAATTGCTTGGTAATTCTCTGCTGACATCTCTTTAAGAGCTACCACTGTTTTTCCTCTTTCCTCATATTTTTATTTTTTTTTTAATTTTTTTTTTTAACTTCTACACTGTTGATTTGAGCTCCTCAACACTTTTTCAAGACAGGAGATTTTTTTTCTCTAATACAAACATACTCCATTGTAATCTTCTGGAAAGTTTTCTACAAGCAATCATACTTTTCCCTGGCCACATAATCCAACCCCAGTAACACCAGGCTTTTGCAGAGAGCATGAGATTTTCCAACTCCGTCCCATGCAGGTTTTCCAAATTTTCCTGCTGGGACTGCATTGTGCCAACTGTGAAGTTGGTGGAGGAGGGATAATGGTTTGGGGCTGATTTTCAGGGTTTGGGCTAGGCCCCTTTTATCCAGTGAAGGGCAATCTTAATCTTTCAGCATACCAAGTCATTTTTGACAATGCTATGCATTCAACATTGTGGCAACAGTTTGGGGAAAGCCCTTTTCTATTCCAACTTGACTGTGTAGTTCTTGTTTTGTGCACTGGGGCACAAAACAAGAACTACAAATGCATGGTTTGATGAGTTCAGTGTGGAAGAACTTGACTGACCCACACAGAGTCCTGACCTTAATCCCATCGAACACCTTTGGGATGAACTGTAATAGAGATTGGGAGCCAGGCCTTCTTGTCCAACATCAGTGTCTGACCTCATAAATGCACTACAGAATGAATGGGCTCAAATTCCCACAGAAACACTCCAATATCTTGTGGAAAGTCTTCCAAGAAGAATGGAAGCTGTTATTGCTGCAAAAGGAGGGGCCAACTCCTTATTAAAGTATATGTATTTCAATATAATGTCATTACAGTCCCTGTTGAAGTAATGGTCAGGCGTCCAAATACTTTTGTCCATATAGTGTAGATCATCCTCAGAACACGGATCTAACATGGGATGTAGTCAGATAGTTGGAGTGGAAAGTGTATGTACCTTCTATAGTCCTTGAAGGCTGCCTTTCATTGCTTGTGTGGAATGAATAAACCATTTAAAGGAAAAACAGAAATATCTAATGTGTAGTAGCTTATATAATTATTGTAATTACCTTATACAACTATGTTTGTCTCTTACAAGCCAGATGGCTACATAAACTGACAGACATTCTTTTATATAAATGCAAGTACACCCAGAAAATGTATTTATAAAACATTAAACACTAGAGGGCGACAAAGTCCTCGAGTGCACAGATTTGTGAACATTTGTAATGTTAGCTCATGCCCGGAAAAATGAAGTTTATTATTTTCATAATGTTTTGGAGCTTCATTTATTTAAAAAAGCTATTAGCTTATGAACACAGTTTTATATTAGTGACCAAAAGAAATTACAAAAGCTTCAAGTAAATTAAAATCATTAAAATCATTAAAAAATGTTATGTGAATTGATACAAATATGGTGGAAACTGTGCAATTAAATCAACAAACAAACAAACAATTATTTAATACCACAAAATAATTGTACATCTTTTCACCCATTGGAGTAGTAATGAAATCGTTCATTTAGCCTGCCCACATTTAAATCAGCCATTTGCTCTTAAAAAAAATTGGGATATCAATCTTTCAGTTTTTTAAAGATACTAGGTGCTTACAGGTCTTTAAGATTCTTAGGGGTATATTTACTAAACTGTGGGTTTGAAAAAGTAGAGATGTTGCCTATAGAAACCAGTGAGATTCTAGTTATCATTTATTTAGTACATTCTACAAAATGACAGCTAGAATCTGATTGGTTGCTATAGGCAACATCTCCATTTTTTCAAATCCGCAATTTAGTAAATATACCCCTTAGACTTTTTAAATACTGCAGTTTGTTTTCTGCCAACGAATCAACTTATAAAATATCTTGCTTTAAAATATTCAAATGCTTGGAAATATGTCTGATTTATTTCCAGACTCAGTTAAGGATCCTGATGTAGATGTGAGTACTAAGAAGAGATTTGACGTTACAGTAGGCCCAATCCAATATATCTGATGATAACCTCTAAGGAAAGCATCATGTAAGATTTTGTATTGTTTAATAAAATCTGCACCCAGAGAACAGTTTAATCTCAATCTTCTAAATTGTCCTAATGATGTTTTAAACTGAAGTTGGGTTCTGTAGTGTAAAAATGTATTTGCACTTACCGATTTCTGGTAATTTTATTACTCACAAATTTCCCAGTTGAGGCAGAGAGGGTGACATCCAAATAATTAATAAATAGTGACTGAAGGTCAAATGTGAAAGGTTAAATGTGTTAGTGAATTTTTTATATTTGTGGTACCAACTTTTCAATAAAAATAAGATTTAATGTGGTCATACAACACCAGGCTCTAACAAAGGAACTGGACCTAGTACATTGTTCCTCAAAACATCCCATATATAAGTTGACATAGCTTGGGGCAGACTAGGTGTTCGCCCAAGCAAATTCCAGGGAGTGGATTTAGTACTTTCAATGGAATGTTTGCTCATTCTAGGCAAAATAATATCCGCACAGTAAAACCATAAAAAAATTATATATGAGGCTAATTAACAATTAAATATGAGACTTAAAGTAAAAGCAGTCATAATGCCTCCTTGTTTTCATGTGTTATTTTAATAACTAAAGGAGATATTTTGTAAGTACAATTTCAATTCCTATTAAATTTGCATCGCAGATAGTGCAAAATGATCACAGCAAATAGATTGCTCACTAGGGCGTAACCAAGAAATCACAGGCATGAGAATCTATACGTAATAATGCTAAATAAAGTGCACAATCTTTTGCTTCATAGTTCACTATTACTCAATCATTACTTAATTTTGCAAACTGAATAGTAATTATGTCAACCGAATTACCCCTTGTGACCAGCAGATGGTGATGCTGAGCTTCCCCACGATATCATATGTCATTTATTCAAGAATTCCTACAGCAGGGTTCATATATAAGTTTGGGGTGTGTGTGTGGCATTTAAATGTTGTGTACAGAGAATGTTTGTATATTGGAAAAAGCCTCACATATACAGAGCAAGAAGAAGCAGGGAAGAAGACTCAGCAAGAAGAAGCTGGGAAGAAGACACAGCAAGAAGAAGCTGGGAAGAAGACACAGCAAGAAGAAGCAGGGATGAAGACACAGCAAGAAGAAGCAGGGAAGAAGACTCAGCAAGAAGAAGCAGGGAAGAAGACTCAGCAAGAAGAAGCAGGGAAGAAGACACAGCAAGAAGAAGCAGGGAAGAAGACACAGCAAGAAGAAGTAGGGAAGAAGACACAGCAGGAAGAAATAGAAAGAGGATACAGCAAGTAGAGATGAAGAAGACACTGTGAAATGAAGCAGGAAGAAGACATAGCAAGAAGAAAAGAGAAGAAGAGAAACTAAGGTAATTAAATTACTGCATGGACTGGAGAGAACAGGGAAGGGGGGTAGCTGGAGTAAATGGGGGGGGCAGAGGTAGGGGGCTGGAGAGAAATAAATAAATGTGAATGCTATTCATTTAGTTTTGGGGCTGGATGGGGAAAGGAGGTTTTTCTCTCTTGTCCAGGGCACTTAAACGTCTAGTTACAATTCTGCCTGCCCTCATAGGTGCACATGGAGACTCGCATCAGACAACTGTCTAACAATATGTTTCACATGATTGGTACCATTACTCTATGACCTCTTCGCATAACCAGCTTATTATAGATAATGGGCGATGCCTAGCATCAGCAGGTCACTCACTCACATTACTTTAGGAGAGATAAGTAACGTGAAGGGTGGGAGTGTAACAATGTATTCATTTATGTTGGATAAAAGGACAACAGAATTCTCACATTGAAAATCTTGTATTTGCCCCTATATAGATACTCATTAAAAAATAAAGAAAAAAGAAGGAACATTGGGCAATATTCTAATTAAAAGGTTTAGTTTTGTTTTGTTTCTGGGATGATTTGTATATATTTTAAATGTTACTAAACAATGTATGCATGGAAAGTCAACTTTAAGAAGGTTCTCTAAGCAACCTTTCCTGGAGATTATGTATGTCCTCGATGACCACCAAAGGCACATCAAGGTGCACACTTCCTTTCTGTAGTCATGGGACTATCTCCAGAGGAGCATGTGCAAAACTGTAAATTTCACATCAACTTCAACCTCCTATCACTTTAGAATCCACTTACTGAAATGTCTTCCTCCTGTTTAGCCTTATTTGTGGCTCACATATTTGCTACCCTTTGGGTGATTGACAAGAACGCCTACATATGCTGGCATGCCCATACAGTTTAGGCATGCCAGGGCTTGCTGGGACCTTTAGTGCACCAACAAAACAAACAATGATCTAACAATTTCAACTTTATTACACCTGTTATCCCAGGGATATTTAGGATGGGGCTATTTTCTTAAGGGGGCCTTTTTGTATGCCCGATTCCAGAAAATTCAGTCCTTGATGAACCTTGAGGGCTGGTTGACATTATGAGAGGTGGACCCCATGCTGTGGGCTTCCCTATTATAGTGTCATTAGCCCAGCCAGTCATAGCCTAGTGCTGAGAGCGGACTCCACACTTTTGTCCCTCTGAGTTTGCTTTTTTTTTTTTAAATGACAGCCCAATTTTTTTTTTACCCAATAAATATCTGTGTACATGAACCTGCAGGTTTGCATCTGTAGGTACACCCACATTTTAATGAATTAGACCTTCCTTCAACTTGTTTTTGGAATTTATATGGAAGTCTATTCTAAATATGTTAGAAGCAAACAAGAAAACAACAGATACACAAATACACTTATGTAAACTCCAAATAGATGCAGATCTTAAAAATAAAGGGTTCATTATATCCTCCTGGGGCAGTTCAGCATGAAATAAATAAACTGCAGATACTATGAGAAAACAGATGAATTGTTAAAATACAAATGTCTCTTTTGCATAATTTGAGCTCCAATCAAGAAAGGAGAGAGACACATATAACATGACGATATTTTAATATTTTGATGTTTTGGAATGTGTTTTTTGTCATTTTTTTCATGCTTTTATATAATATAACTTTATATGTATATTCGATAAATATTGTATTGCCATGTGAGTTTTCATAATAGTAATATTGTATACATTGAATAATGTTGGATCGCTATGTTTGTTTTATTTAAAAAAATTTAGACATTACCGATTTTATGCATATTGTTATATTGAAAGAGTTGGATGTGTTGTTGGCGAGAAGAATTATCTGAGATATTTCATCCAAGCCCCTTTTTCTTTTTTTAATTGTGTGAACTATGAAACTTTATCAAAACTTCCGGTGGGAAATAAGAAGTGATGTATGATAGAAGCTCCAAGCCTCGTCTCCACGGGAAGGGCAATGGAGGAGGGAGGTATTATAAAACCCAGCAAGAACATTTGGATTATTTCACCTTGACAAAGACTCATATATTCAGAGCCGAAACACGTTGGTGTTTTTAAATTTGATTCAGCTGGACGACTCGTGGAGTACGGAGACTGAGGGAGGGAGTGGGCCACAATCCATCTGGTTTTGAATGCTACTCTTTCTACAGTGTTCGGTACGAGTCCACCTATTTCAGGAAATTTTTACTCATGTTTGCATGTGAAGAATTTTATTATGTTGAGGAATAAAAGGTAATGCACCAGATTCTGTTCTACTTTATTGTGGATTGGCGGAGCCATTAGATGGAAGAATATCCATAAAATGATGAGAGGCGATTGACTGACGGCTCTGTATCATCTAACATGTTGTTCAAAAAGTTTGATAGAACCATTGAAGAGAGTTTTCCTGCTCTGAACAAAGAAAAGTATTTTTGTCCCCACTCAAAGAGAAATTTGAGATGCACCTCTGTGTGAGAAAGTGAGCGCTGTATGTACGTATACATTTTATTCTTTCTGCATATGTTTTATATTTAATGGGTAGTGGGCCCTTTGCATACGGACGAGGCTGCACATTGAGTAAAGCGCCATAACAATCTGTTTATTCATATTTTCACATCTGTTTGGATGCCCCGAGCCTTGAAAGCCGTTACTGCCCTGGGAACAGTTTTCACTACTGTTCCAGTGCTCCACCATTCTAATCCTGAGTTGCTTTTTTTTGTTTGAGGTGGATGCCTGCATTTTTGGTGCAGGGATTATCCTTTCTCGAGTCCAATTATATCACATCAGAAACTATGAACTTCTTGCCATCAAAAGGGCCTTTGAAGAATGGTGGCATTGGTTAGAGGAGACAAGCCATACTATCAGTCTACATGCTCTTCAAACACACCCATGTACCTTATCTGTGTACCTGATCAGAACTCCATTCACAATGGATCTCACCCAAGTTATCACACACAGATCGCAAAAACAGCAAGTGAAACCTGTTGTTTTCCGTTTGGATCTCCCCAGGTCATAAAGAATCCCTTAGACTTTTCATTGTTCTTTATTTAAGCCGGTATATTATAAAAGATTTGAGTCAGGACGTCCTAATATACCTCCTCCAGTATTATTATTATTATCTTTTATTTGTTAGGCGCCACAAGGTTTCCGCAGCGCCGCACATAGTACAAACAGTAGACTATACAGGGTATAACAGTACAGAACAATAAACAAAAAGTACCAATACTTCAGAAACTCCAGGCAGGCAGAAGCAATAGACATGGAGCAGAAGAATGGGTAAGGAGACAGGAGGGAAGAGGGCCCTGCTCATACGAGCTTACATCCTAAGGGAGGGTAAAACAGACCAGGCACAAGAGGAGCCAGTTAAGGGAATGTGAGGGGGGGAGAATGAGCGGAGGAGATGGGGGTTAAGTGGATGGGTGGTAGGCTTTGAGAAAGAGGTGGGTTTTGAGTGCACGTTTGAAGGAGCACAGAATAGGAGAGAGGCGGATGGAGCGAGGGAAGTCATTCCAGTGAAGGGGGGCTGCGCGGGAAAAGTCCTGGATTCTGGAATGGGAAGAGGTGATCAGAGTGGAGGAGAGGCGGCGGTCATTAGTCATCAATGGTCGCTAATAGTACACAGTAGAAAAAATAAGGGATTCCAAATGGGTCCAAGTTCAAATTCACTGTCTACTCCATTGGAAGAGCTATGGCTCTAAGGAAAGATCTGAGTAGTTTCCAGATAAACCCAGATGTAGGGGTTCTTTAAGCCCTCCGCAGGAAGGAGGTACTGCCCCACGACCAGCAAAAGCTTCTTCCATACTGGTTGGTTGCTAGCAGCTAGGGCACTACTGCAGGATATCGGCACTCAAAAGAACGCAGTTTCAGCAATATACTGCACTCTGATTGGTCCTCATTAGTATAAATGGCAGATTGGCTTATCAATAGTGTTCTGCTGCGTGTATTTGTGTAGCCCGCTGATATTGTGTATTGTTTCTATTACCATCTTATTTTTTGCCTAGTCTCTGGAATCACCTGTCTGCTTCCTGCCTCGACCCTTGTCTATGTTATTGGCAATTCCTGTCAGCTGCCTCTCTCAACCTTTGGCTTTTCTATTGGATATTTATGTTTGGTGACCTTTTGGCTTGTCTCATTGGATTTTCCTGTTCACTACTAGCCGATTAACTATCATTCTGGTGAGTTCCACTATTTTTAAATCCCGTTTTCTAGCTTGCATTGAGATAACTCCCAACTACCCTGAGTTTAAGTCCTGGTTGCATCTGAGTACCTGCGAGTATATAGCATTCTATGGGAAAGGTGACTTGCTATAAGTGAAGACTTCTTACACTACAATTGGTTCTAAGGATTTAACTGGTGTATGGGCAGCACAGTGGCCTAGTGGTTAGCACATCTGCCTCACAGCACTGGGGTCATGAGTTCGATTCCCGACCATGGCCTTATCTGTGTGGAGTTTGTATGTTCTCCCTGTGTTTGCGTGGGTTTCCTCCGGGTGCTCCGGTTTCCTCCCACACTCCAAAAACATACTGGTAGGTTAATTGGCTGCAATCAAAAAAAAAAAAAAAAAAAAAAATTGACCCTAGTCTCTGTCTGTCTCCCTCTCTGTCTGTCTTTGTGTGAGTGTGTGTATATATTAGGGAATTTAGACTGTAAGCTCCAATGGGGCAGGGACTGATGTGAATGAGTTCTCTGTACAGCGCTGCGGAATTAGTGGCGCTATATAAATAAATGATGATGATGATGATGATGATGTCTTGCAGGAATAGTCATAAATGGCAAAGTACATCCTTGAAAATGGTCCCTCTCTGGCTCTGTGTATGATTATAGTAGGAGAATAACTACTCCCTGCTTTGCTAGGAATACCTTTAATCCGTCCAACTCCTCTGCTTTGCCTGTGCCAACAGTTGTTTCTCCACAAATGCTATTTTCCTACGCACCCCAGGGGATTTGTGCAATTCTATTGCACAGCCTGTCCAAAGTTGTACTTTATATATTTTTAACATGCTTTTCTACCATACAGCTTTCTGCCATTCAAGGTCATGCAATAAGTAAAGTTCTGAGTGTATCCCAGAGACAGTGAGCCCCCTTCTATCTTCTGAGGCAACACTTTTAAAGTAACTCCATCCGCGCTGACAGTTTGGTTAATATCGTTATCTGCAGGAGTGAGTGCAGTGACTGACACAGTGAGTTGAGTAGAGGCAGCAGAGTAAGAATACTTCCTCTCCCTATACTGTCCCACTCATACTGTGAGTCTCTACAGTGATTGTAAGAAGGAGCACAGTAGACTTGAGTTACCCTGTATTCCTTCTGCAATTAATTATTGCAAAGCGGACAGTGACTTGTGACGTGGGGAAAGGCAGATTGGTGGTCAGGAGGCAAAATAAGAATGTTGCTGTGGCTGGATCACTTATAAATAACTTATTGTGACCAACACTAATACACATCAATGAGTCGTTACCTGTGTGCAGGTCTTGTTAGACAGGAAACCTAGCATTGTAAACAGCACGTATTGTAGGATATCACAGATAAGTGTAAATTTTGTCAAGTATAAATTGCATTTAAATCCATGTTTGCTGGCCCCAAGAAGTCTGATTTATTTTTAGTATCAGAATGCAATATGTTTCCCCAAAGACTTCAGGGGGCTGGCTTACCCCCAAGCTAGGCTGCGTCCAAAACAGCACTGGTTTGTACGGATTTGTATCATTATTGTTCCATCTGACTTTATGATCACTGGTACCCAGGGCCGCCGAGAGGGGGGGGGGGTGCGGGTACTAATTACCCGGGCCCGGGCATGTCAGGGGGCCCGGGCCCTCGCGCCGACAAATTTTTTTTATTTAATTTTTTTTATTTTCAAAACTAATTTTTCTTTTTTTTTTTTTTTTTGTTCTTTTTTTCGGCGAGGGAGGGGGGGCTCGGTCGTTGGTGGGGGGAGCAGGGTAGTAAAAAAAACCAAAACCATACTCACATGATTGCGGCGCCGGCGTCCCTCCTCTATGCTGCTCTGTGCTCTATTGCTCCAGGCTGACTGAATGCCGGGTGTGACATCATCATGTCACGCCCAGCATTCAATCAGTCTGGAGCAATGGAACACAGAGCAGTAGAGAAGACAAGAAGGAAGAGAGAAGTAAAGGTAAGTGAAGGGAGGAAAACGGGGGGGGGGGGGGTTAAAAAACAGGGGGGGGCACATGACACAAAGGGGTTAAAGAAAGGAGGGACAATAGCAGTATGACACAGGGGTTAAAAAAAAGAGGGACAATAGCAGCATGACACAAAGGGGTTAAAGAAAGGAGGGACCATAGCAGTAAGACACAAGGGTTAAAAAAGAGGGACAATAGCAGCATGACACAAAGGGGTTAAAGAAAGGAGGGACAATAGCAGTATGACACAGAGGGGTTAAAAAAAGAGGGACAATAGCAGCATGACACAAAGGGGTTAAAGAAAGGAGGGACAATAGCAGTATGACACAGAGGGGTTAAAAAAAGAGGGACAATAGCAGCATGACACAAAGGGGTTAAAGAAAGGAGGGACAATAGCAGTATGACACAGGGGTTAAAAAAGAAGGGTCAATAGCAGCATGACACAAAGGGGTTAAAGAAAGGAGGGACAATAGCAGTATGACACAGGGGTTAAAAAAGAAGGGTCAATAGCAGCATGACACAAAGGGGTTAAAGAAAGGAGGGACAATAGCAGCCTGACACAGAGGGGTTAAAAAAAGACGGACAAGCAGCATGGCAAAGGGGGTTAAAGAAAGGGGCAAAGGCAGCATGGAGGGCGCAGTGTGATCATAAGGGGGCATAGCGTGGTGATGATAATGGGGCACAGTAATGTGTGTGTGATGGCACTGAGCTTTTGGCAATGTAGTGTGTGTGAGGTAGATGGTGGCTAATTAATGGCTGCTATTTTGTTTGCGGGGTAATGGGAATACTATTTTAATGTTGGGGCTGGAGGAAGGCCTAATTATTAATAATGGATGTTATTGATTTAACGGTAGGGCTGGCTGTAATTTTCTAAATGTAGCCATTTTTTTTCCAAATAGGTCCTCCAACATTCCATGATCCAGACAAGCCGCAACTAAAGAAATCTGCAGCCACATGTGGTAAAAGTGAGAACAACAGATAGGACAGAGCAGCATAGTGTGTGAAATGTTGTGATTCTAGTAGGGACAATGTCAATGTTTGGGTGAGTCCAGTGGGCGCAGGCCAAGACTGACCTCTGTGTGCACACTGCATTTTTCCTATACTACACAAGGGTGCTAGATGTCCTGAAAGTCAGGAATGCTTGGACAAATGTCACGCTCCGCGGAATTCAGGACCTATTGATTTTATTCTACTAGCTACGCCCCAACGGCGCATTGTCACGCCCCCAATTGTGCAACCAAACACATGACAAATTTTGCGCCGTCGTAAGGCGGTGCCAAATTTTTTTGCTTGTTCAACTATAAGGGGGGGCCCCATGAATTTGTTGTACCGGGGCCCTGAATTCCTCTTGGCAGCCCTGCTGGTACCTTCAACCAGTGTGAACTCTCCTTATCAGGGCACTTGAGCGAATAAACATCACTTGCTCCAAGACCTACTTGACAACCTCTCCATGCTGAAATTCCTGTGACCTACATATTAGACCTAACCCTAATCCATTTCCAGCTGTTCTGAGGTTTGGACCCAGCTTTCCGGTACCACCGCTCTGCCTGCTATCAAGGAGTACCAGTCCAGGTGCACAGCAAGGGGGTACACTAACAGCGCCAGTTACCCAGAAGGAATGTGGTTCTGGAAGCCGTGAAGGAGTCCAGTGGTGGCAGAATTCTAAGTCCCTCCTACTGCGGTTAGAGGGCGCACTTGGGATAACAAAAGGAAACGGTGGCAAAGTAAGCCCAGCTGGCTCCCAGCAACAAAAGACAGGGTGGCATAGGTGGTCCATCCTGTCAAATTCGTCTATGCTGCACCTGGGATTAGAATATCTGTGACTAGGTTCTTATCGTTTGGCAGGTATGACTCTGCCCTGCTACTTATATTATTGTGCAACCTCCATCCATACAATAAAAAATTTAAGTAATACTAATTGGCAATTCTGACATCATCTTGCTTATAGGAGTAAAAAAGTAATTGTAATCAGTTATACAGACCGTGATGTTCTTTTATCAAATACTGTCACAAAAGGCAATCTAGAAAGGCCTGGAATGAAGTATTGCAAAAATAAGATTTCTGCTTTTTTTAATATGGAATAAAATATAACTTTAAATCTTCAATGAATTGTTTGTCCATGAGTTGTTCTCTACGTCTTCATTTAAAGTCCAGCCACAAGTACTGTAGAAATGAGCCATTGACAGTAATAAATAGATGGAATTTACATGTAATTTTAAAATAAGTCTAGAATATTTCATTTTTCTTATTGTTATATCCCAGTAATCTATCTTGTGTGTTTGACATGCAAACCGAGAGGAGGGACGATTATTGATTCGAAAACATGGACAATATTCAGCAAATGTCTCTGCTCTGTGCTTTCCCTGACTTAATGCTCGACTGAAATGTTTTTTTAATACTTTATGTTGTAAAGTTTCATTGCTTTTTGAATAATGAGTTTCCATTATAATAGTCTGATCAAGTGAATGTGTCTGATTTTCATTTATAAGCGTGGTCTATATGTAATTCAAAGAGCAAACCAGGCAATTGCATCAGACACAGTATCAGGGTATATCCAGAATACTCTTTATCCATAGAATGTATCCAGCGTTTAGAGTGTATCCAGCATTCGGAAATTCCAGAGTATGTCTAGAAAGTGGACTGTTCAGGAACCAGTTGTCATAGGAACAGGGGCGGGCTGGGGGGCATGTCAGTTTTTTGGCTGCCTGGTGGTCTAGTGGGAATTCGGTGCAGGCAGCCTATGCAGTCCATGCATAGGCTGTTACATTTACTCTACTAAATGCGGTCGCATCATTCATTCATAGAATATTGTACTACAGGTGTAGTAATGAGGGGGAAAGTTTGTAGTACAATACTCTATTAATGAATGATGCGGCCACATGGAATAGTATGTGATGCGGCCGCCTACGCATGGACTGCATAGGCTGCCTGCATGCTCCAACTACAGTGTTACAGGGCTCCTCCCCTAGACTACAGCAGCACCAAATTGCCCCGATCCTCACTGACTGCCGGGTGTGATGTCATCAAGAGGAGCTGAACGGCTGAGAAGAAAAGAAGACAGAAGACGACCATAGGAAGGTAAGTAAATTACAATTGTGTGAAGAGGGGCATCGTAATGAGAGGGACAATGTAATTAGGGGCACAGTAATGAGGGGCACGGCCTGATGCAGGGGGAACTGTGGGATAAAAAGGGAACAGTGTGATGATGGGGCAGATATATCTGTATTTGTTGTTCTTATTGTTGTGATTTTATTGCTATATAGTGTTATATATTTATCCCATTATAATCAGCCAGGTATGTAAAAAAAAAGGTGCTGTAGGGAGAAGATATAAAAACATAAAATGCAATATAAAGCGAGGTTTGCTTTTTGTTGCATTATTTATTTTCATTATTGAAGATTTATCATTTATAATAATAAAGTATAGCTGGTTTAAGCTAACACTAAAATAGCCTCTTTTTTTATATTAATATATATTGTACCAAAAAACCACCCTTTAAGGATGGGCCTGTCACGTACCAGTAGGGTTAAAACCTAGTAGATCCTAGTAGTTCAGCCGGGATTGGCGTTACTCTCGCTAGGGGCGCGGAGTCTAACAAGTGAAAGGTGTTCACCAGTGATTCCCGCAAGGGAATATGGGCTTTTGCGGCTTCCACTTGCAGGTCGCGGTCCCCTAAGGAAGTTCCCAGGGAACCACAATAGAGAGAGCGTAGAATCAATTAGGAATAAACTTGCCACTTGATATTGATGATGCAGGTAATGTTCAGCGACGTTGCCACTTGGAAGTGGAAATAGCAGGAAAGTACTGCAACGTAGATACTCGGAAGTTGGTTTGCAGAAGTAGAATATAGTTGCCACTTGGGGGTGCTGACCGGAGCTTCGGTAGCGTAGCCACCTAGAGGTGGTGTTCCCGGAGGGATAGCGGCTTGGAAACTCGGAGAGGAGCAAAAACACAGGAGCTGTATCCAATACTAGAGTCAGGGACTGACTGAAAGAACCAGCATTGAGTTCTGGTCATAGGGTTTAGATATAGTGCAGTTCCTATTAGGCAGCCAATAGAGGGCAGTGAGAGCACAGAAAAGGGCTAGACAGCTCTGCGCATGCGCAGAACACTGAGCGCTGAACGGAAGAGGGGAACAGACAGCGCTGGACGGTGGCAGCGGCGTGGAACCAGGTAAGTGAGTTTTGCTAAACAGGGGGGATCCTGGTGGAGGAGGCCTCCGGAATCAGCAGGGACAGGCGCCGGCTCCCGGGGAGACAGCGGGAGTCCGGCGTGTGACAGGGCCGCTATTTATGGGACAGTTCTGTGTGTTTGCCCCCCAGGCTAAAGTGTGCCAGCCAGCCCCTACATACAAAGAGCCCAGCGTATCCAGGACCAGAAGCTGGCAAACCCACAGTGACTTTGTGAGTAACTGTGTCTATTACTAATGCTAACCAGAAAGCTAATCGCTAGAGACTAAATAACATGCTCTCTCAATCAATTGCCTGGGTCACTCACATATCAAGTCTGTCAATGGTACCATATGCTCGAGCTCAGTTCTAAACTACTGTTTATTTAGAGTATTATTCATGCTTGCTTAGTTAGTCTCTGGGTGCAGTGCTAAAAACCCTATTCCAGATAGTCTTCCTCACTTTCCTCATTGCCCTCCATGTCCTCTTCCTCCAAAATGGAGAATGGCGTGTTCTGTGACAACGGCTTCAGTGAAATAACAGGTCTGGTCCACGTCTTCTTCGCTGGAAGCTTGAACGTGTAGCTCTTCTTTTGGCTGTTCCTGTGGAGTAACACTTCCTACACTCCCTAGACATTCCGTCTAACTGAACAAGTTAAGAAAATTACAGTTACCTGTAAAAAAAAAAAAAGGTTTCTTTTAAAAAAGCAGTTGGGTTTTAATACCAGCCTGTCGCCTGTCATGATATCAAACAGAATAGGGAATAAGCTCTCAGAAAACAACACATTCAGAAATCAGCAGTCAGGAACAGTCAGATACACCGCAACAATCAGCATGCTCAGTCAGTTTGGAGAAATGGCGAATTGGATAATGGCGTGAAGGGATTTTATTAGGCTGATGTAAGGCGTGAAAATGTAACAATATTATGCAAATCCGTTTACACTGATAAGATGATTTAAATATATACAGAGCAGCATGGTGGCTTAGTGGTCAGCACTTCTGCCTCACAGCACTGGGGTCATGATTTCGATTGCCGACCATGGCCTTATCTGTTTGGTGTTTGTATGTTCTCCCACTTGTTTGCATGGGGGGATAACATACGTTGGGGGAGCACATCCGGGTGCTCGGGTTTCTTCCCACACTCCAAAAACATACCGGTAGGTTAACTGGCTGCTAGTGTGTGTGTTAGGGAATTTAGACTAAGCTCCAAAGGGGACTGATATGAGTCCTCTGTACAGAGCTGCAGAATTAGTGGCGCTACATAAATAGCTGATGATGATATACTAATTTTCTTTAGGGCATCATAGTGTTTTAATAGGCGATAATAATTAAAAAATAAATAAATATAGGGTGTAATAGTGTTCCATTGCTGGTAGTCCACATAATAAAACTTTACATTCTTTACAGGTCAGAACAAATACAGTAAAAAAAAATCCCCCAGCACACCGCTATAACCAGTAAAGGAGCTTCTATTTCTACTTGTACATAAAAATGCAGAATTTTCAGTTCCACACATTTGCAAATGTATGATAAGCCACCCGGTCCGTCAATGTACTTCTGCTAATAGGGTGCTCCTAACTCTAAACAATGAGAGTCTCTATTTTTGGGCCATACATTTGCAAATGTGTGTAAGTGAGAATTATGCATTTTTATGTATAAGCAAATAGTATCTCTTTTACTGGTTATAGCAGTGTGCTGGGTGATTCTTCTCTGTATTTGTTCCTTTCAGGATAACCCCACCCTTTCAAGCATCTGCTATGAGCTTATAAATTGATTGAGCAACTTTCACTTCTGTATTCTTTTATAGAATTTCTAAGAATTTCTAAGAATTTAATAGATGTACTAAACTAAGTCATGAAAGTAGACACTGTAGCAGCATTTTTAGTGGGGCTAAATTGTCGCAATACATTTATTTTTCAGCAAGCAAAATATAACGGGGGCATACATTTCTTAACGTGTTGACATTATAATGTGTCACCACATCAGTTGTCGCCATTTTGCATGTGTAGACAGTCTCTGTGTCACCATTAAAGGGGTTAGTCAACAGTAGTACTATGCAGACATTGTCATGTTAGACATTTTTGCGTCGCCATTTCAACTGTCGACAGTTTCACTGTTGGAAAAATGACTAATTCCCCAGATAGACTGCTGGTTGTCTAATTTACATAAAATCTGCTTTCTGGTTATATAATTAGAGCTTTTCAATCCAGCTTTTGTTTCCTTTTTTTTTTCAAGAGAGGGTTTTACTTTATTGTGTTATACTTATTTTTTTTTTTTATCTATGGTATATAGTTATTTAAAGAATGTTAATTTTTCATTTGATATATATGTACTATAATGGGAAAAAATGATGTTCTGGCTTGGTATGTGGCAATGTATTGCCTTTTTTATTTTATTTCTAAATTATCTTTGTGCTGTCGCTGTTGCATATGTGGACACTTTAATAGCTTACATTTGATTTATTTGATTATGCCTTTGTAATTTAAGATCCCATTCATAATATTTAGTAATCAATATATAATGTTTCATTTTAATATGTGGCGTTGCAGACTGACAGTGATTATAGTTTATGAATTAATACTGCTCTGCTGTTGCAATGTTTAGATAAATGAAACAAATGCATACATTTATTTGTTATGTATACGTAATATATTATAGAGCATTGCTGGATATGATACCAATGATAAGATGCTAGTGAAACACACAGACAGACAAATAAAAAGTGCATCTGGCAGACGTTCTAGAACATGTACTAATGTGGTCTGTAACTTATACCACTAAAATATGTTATATAATATGTTCCTTTTATTTTATTTTTCTGCATAACTTTTAAATATATATAAACAAAATAATAACATTGTTCAAATATTGGTACTATGACTACTATTATGCATTAGAAGTACAATATTAATATATGCACGTAACAAGCTTAGTTAAAGGTTACTACACTAAGGGGGAAATTTATCAAGGTGCAATTTGATTAACTCACGGTTTTTCAGTATAGTTTTTATATTGAAATGCAAACAGGCAAATTTATTAATGGCTAACTGCTGTAAAAGCACTAGAAAGACACATATTCAAACGAGACTCACTGCAAATTGCTATCCCGATGGTCATCAATTTTAGAAACCGCTGGTAAAATGAAGCAGTAATTTAGAAAATCACTGGGAAATACACAAAAAACGTGCCAAACAATGGCAGGGCCCAGTGTCTGACTGAGGTATGAAGGGCCCACGGGAGAATGCAATGGTAAAGGTCCACCAGAGGGGGTATGGCCAGCTACTGAAGGGGGCATGGTCAGCTCACAGAGGACATGGATAACTCTATAGTGTAGTTGTACAAAGAATGTAGCGTATATAAGTGTGCACAGTCTGGGCCCTGCCCCCTAGATTGGAACAGAGTCCTGACTGAGCAGTCCTTTGTGGTAGTCCCAAAACAGTCTGCCAGCTGTTCTAATCCTACCTGTTCTTGCTGCTGTAGTTACCTGGCTCTGCTAGTGCCTAAAGCTCAGTTCCTGCTTGGCTGGGTCCTGGAATGTTGGAGCCCTCTTTGGGAAAAATATAGCTACATGAAATTCTGAAAACTTAGAAAAAGGTTTCCAACCCCTGATTTAGATGGTTAACTCATTGCTATCATTGTACTAGCTAAAATCTAGTCAAGCCCAGGTGTGCCAGATATACATTTCTGTGCAAAAGTTTTAGGCAGGTTTTTGGGAAAATGCTGCAAAGTAAGAATGCTCTCAAAAATAGAAGTGTTAAAAGTTTATTTTTATCAATTAACAAAATGCAAAGAGAATGAACAGAAGAGAAATGTAAATCAAATCAAATCAAATCATTATTTGGTGTGATGACCCTTTGCCTTTACAACAGCATCAATTCTTCCAAGAACACTTGCACACAGTTTTTGAAGGAACTCAGCAGGGAGGTTGTTCTAAACATCTAGGAGAACTAACCACAGATCTTCAGTGGATGTAGGCTTGTTCAAATCCTTCTGTCTTCATGAAATCCCCGACAAACTTTATGATATTGAGATCAGGGCTCTGTGGGGACCATATCATCACTTCCAGGACTCCTTGTTCTTCTTTATACTGCAGATAGTTCTTAATGACATTGGCTGTATGTTTGGGGTCCTTGCCCTGCTGCAGAATTAATTTGGAGCCAATCAGACGCCTCCCTGATGGTATTGTGTGATGGATAAGTACTTGCCTGTATTTCTCAGCATTGAGGACACCATTAATCCTGTCAAAATCCCCAACTCCATTTGCTGAAATGCAGCCCTAGGCTTGCAAGGAACCTCCACCATGCTTCACTGTTGCCTGCAGACACATTATTGTATGGCTATCCAGCCATACAGGCTCAGAACTGCGAAAAAAAACAGTGGGACCCAGGTACACCCATCTACTGTTTGGAGAAGTCTGGCCAGAAGTGGTGTTAATGGAATAATTGTAGACAAAAAGCCATACCTTTGACGTGGAAACAAGGCCAAGCAATTCAACTATGCATGAAAACATAGGAACTAGGGTGCAGAAAAACGGCAGCAGATGCTCTGGACTGATGGGTCAAAATTTAAAATATTTGGCCAACTGCTGTAACAGAAGGCAGTTTGTTAGCTCCTTTTAATAAAATAAACATAAAGGTTTTCTTTGTAAAATTACATGAATTAATGAGGAGGACCTTGTCCAACCTGATAGAGGGTGGATCAACCAGGCAGCGAAGCCCACCAGGAAATTCCCCGGTACCCCAGTGGGCCAGTCCGACAGGGATCCATTACTGAGGTCCTCCACCTACCTGAGGAGGATAGGCGCAGGAGGGTGGAGGAGCCTCAACACCAGATCCAGGGTCTTTGCAAGTCCCACACTTCACATGTTTTAGAGGTCAATTGGGCCCGGACTTCCTCTCTGAGCAGAAGATCAAGTTCATGTTTCGCCTGAATGGTACTAACCTCCAGAACCTTTATGAGATGGAAAGAGCTAATTTAGAGCAGTTAATTACAAGAACCTATGCAGTGCCTGGGCTACACAAATTAGCGTGTGCCCTACACTATATCACCACAGAATCTTTCCAATCTGCGTTCAAAAGTGTTAAGATTTACACAACCAACAATTTCCAGACAGTTACGTCAAGTATTAAGTGCCCTTTAAAAAATGTGCACATATATGCGCTTCCCTGCCAGGAGTCGGTGTGGCAGGACAAAAGGTTAGCCTTTTTTAGGGTCTTAAGGCTACCTAATGTCCTAGGATCCATTAATTGTATTCATATTGAGAGCACCTCACCTGTTTATAATGTAATGTCTGTTTATATCAACAAGCACAGCAATCAGAAATCAATAATAAACTATATAAACTCACCAAATCACCAATACAACACCAACCAACACCATCCAACTGTGGACTATCTCCTGCCTCTAACTCCTGCAACCCTGTCAACTAAACATAGGCAATAGGTATAGGCTTATACAGTGCAATTCAGGGGCTGGCTGGCAAATTTTAGCCCGGGGGGCAAGACTCGACTCAGCAACCTATTTGGAACATTTTAAAGGAAGAAAAATGCAGCTGGACCCATGACCCAGTCCAGGGTAGCCCACACTGGGACCGGCCTGAGGGGAAGATGGCCCCCTGTCCCCAGCCCAGCCTGCCCTGGTGCAAATGAGACCGAATTCCTGTGATTTTAAAGCCAATAAAAATAAACCATTATTTAAAAAAATCGCTCAATTTCTATAAAGTTGCCTGCTGGTTTTTTTCACCACTGAAATGGCCAGTTTCAACCCTCCAAAGAGCAGGATCATAAACCCAGCGGGTTGGAGGTCAAAATCAATGACGTCTTGCGGAAATTACAAACACAGTGGAAAAAGACGCACTTTGATAAATTTTTACCTATATATTATTTGCTTCTCTCTTTCGCCTTTTCTTTGGAGCGTCATGGCTGCAGATCATTTTTTGATTACTATACCAAGTTTACTTGTCTAATGTGTATTTTTTCTTATACATAATTAAATGTTCAGAAAAAAACTTGTTCTAAAATGTTCAAAACACTTTGTTTTTCAACTTGGAATTTCCAGATTAATCTGCCACTGGTTCCAGATTGTAACAAGAAGCTGCTACCAACATTTACCATTTACAGTTTTTGGACTATATAATGATATAATTTAATTAGTGGTTTAGGACTACTAACTTTATAATTGAATGTTTGCTTAGAAACCGCCTGCTGGCAGGAGGTAGATAGAATTGGGGATGGGGGTGGCCGAAGAGAATGGGGAAGGGGGGGCAGGTTGCGAAGATTTAAATGTTAGGTCCACAGTCCAAACAAAGGATTATGTACTAGGTTGACTTGCACCCTTTTATGCATGGAGAGGCTTAATAGTGGTGGGCAAACATAGGCTGAGTACAGTAAGGGCATGTTCATATCATTGCGACGCAGTTAGGTATGGATATATCTGCAGAAATTAGATGCATTTTTGCGTGCACTGGAGGACTGGTGCATCTATACACAATAATGATGATTATAAGCAGCACTATCTAGCCACTTCGGACTGCGTATAAACTCTTAAGTGATTTGTGCCGTAGCCATCGATTCGCAATACTTTATTGACATTTCCATTTAGCCTACTGCTAGACAGAAAAAACACCCATTGGATTTTTCAAGGGGTAAACAACAGATGTGTGACTATTAGTTTGATACCTGCATGCATATATTTTCCACATATTTAGAGTTGTAAGCATTTGTGCACCGAACATAAGACCCTTAATGTCATTACATTGGTATTTTTGCACCTATAACTGCACGTTTATCAAAAATCATGTCTGATACCCAATCCTCATTAAGGAAGTTTAAAAATTAGTTTGTTGTGCGGAGGGAAAAAGGTTTGGTGCCCACCAGCTAGACCAGAAATCCTCCCACCCACTTCCAAATGCACAATACTCACCACTCAAAGCTCCATTAAATATCTAATTCCACAACACCAAAAAATTATGTTTGCACCTGGATGCAGTTTAAGGTGCAGTCCTGCAGCTATATACATGACTGCAGAAAAATGTACCTCCGCAGTCACATCTTTATGAGCTACTCCATCATCTATCCAGTACAAGCGGAGAGATAGATGTAGGACAACAAAACTTGTATTTGTGCTGACCATCCGCACTTTTGCAGCTCTTTTTTATTTATTTTTTAAAGTAATTTTTTTTAAATTAATTTTATAAACAGGTTTACAAATATGTAAAATAGAAGAAGAATTGCATACCCTAAGTAATACAAAATGGTAGAAAATAGAAGTAGAAGATAAACCTGGGAATGTAGGGGGACAGACAAGGGGTTGATGGGGGCAAGGAGGGAGGGGATCCATAGGGGCCATAGAGGGGGTTGAGCTCATCGATGTTTGCGAACTTTTGCAGCTCTTACGTGTCTATTAGTATGTACTAAATTTGAAGACAAGACTAAAGTAATCAAAAATAAATTATTTGTTCAAAACTGATCTATAGGTTGCAAACCTGAATACAAGGCTAAGGCTATTCCACAAATGAAACCGGTTAAGAACTTTTGGGGGTAGATGTAGCAAACATTCTAAAAAGCAAAAGTGAAGGTATTGCCCATAGTAACCACAGTCTAGCTATCATTTATCTATTACATTCTAAAACATTATAGCTAGAATCTGATTGGTTGCTATGGGCAACACCTCCACTTTTCCTTTTTAGAAGGTTTGGTACATTTTCCACCTGGACTGTTTGTTGTGTTCTTCTTCTATAGGGACTTACAGGCAGTAAGATCGGTATGTATATAAAATACATTTCCCACAATCCAAGCCCTAACTGTAACTCATTTATAGAATGCAATTTTTATTTAAGTAGCTATGAGCAGCTAGTTAACCACATTATTTTCTTCTATATGGAAATGTGTTGTAATACAATCCTTTATCAGCAGCCTTTCTTCCGGACAGCAGATTCTAGCTTCCCTTTACTAAGAGTGTAAGTGGTGGTTTCACAAGTAAAGCAGTTTCTGTACCAACAATGGCTGGTCCTGCTTTTATTGCTGCACTACTCATATTTTATCCGGTGTATTCCAAACCGCCTGAAACGGCACCAGAATCTCTATGTTGGGAGGTGAGTTTTCTCCAGTAATAAAATAAATGCACCTGCTAATGTTTTATGCATACATTCATGAGGATTTATAATCAGCAGTGAATTCTAATAATAATAAATAAACCAATCATGTGATTAGACTGCTAATTGTCCAATAGTTTATGAATTTGTGAACAGTTCACTACAGGATATGTCACTTGTATGTTTGATGCTAGCATATCTTGTACTTTCTATTGTAAAGCAATATTAATATAAACTGAAATTAATTATTCCTTATCCTACTTCCATTATCACGGGAACCTGACAATTAAGCTAGGTGCACACAGACAGTTCATTCTGTCTCTCCTCTGTTCTATATTTTAGAGATAATTGTAGTTAAGGCGAATGATTTCTATGAAGAGTTACAGGTTAAGTGTACTGGGCACAAGGCAGATGGCTGGGATGGGACGGGGGAAATAGCTGTTTGCAGACTCTACCAGGGTTGCCAATCCTTGAAAATATTTGTTACTAATAGTTTTACAGTAAGTTAATAACAGTCAACTTTTTTTTGCCAAAAAGCAATTTGTAGCATCTACAAGAGAGGGAACAGAAATTCAGCGAATGAAAATAGGGTACTAATAACTAGGGATGAGCGCACTCGGATTTATGAAATCCGAGCCCACCCGAACGTTGCGGATCCGAGTCGGATCCGAGACAGATCCGGGTATTGGCGCCAAATTCAAAAGTGAAACTGAGGCTCTGACTCATAATCCCGTTGTCGGATCTCGCGATACTCGGATCCTATAAATTCCCCGCTAGTCGCCGCCATCTTCACTCGGGCATTGATCAGGGTAGAGGGAGGGTGTGTTAGGTGGTCCTCTGTGCTGTTTAGTTCTGTGCTGTTTAGTTCTGTGCTGTTTAGTTCTGTGCTGTTTAGTTCTGTGCTGTGCTGTGCTGTGTTCTGCAGTATCAGTCCAGTGGTGCTGTGTGCTGTGCTCTGTCCTTCTGAGGTCAGTGGTGCTGCTGGGTCCTGTGCTGTGTCCTGTTCAGTCCAGTGGTGCTGTGTCCTGTGCTCTGTGCTTCTAAGGGCATAGTTATTTCCCCAATATTCCCCTGTGTTTAAAAAAATAAAAAAAAGTTTTTTTAAAAAATACCAAAAACTAATTTAATTTTTTTTAATTACCACAAAATTTGCACAACCAATCCTGCAGTATAAGCCCATTGGTACTGCAATATTACCAAGTTCACACATTCAGCAGTAAAAGTCCAGTGGTACTGCAATATTACAAAGTTTACACATTCTGCAGTATCAGTCCAGTGGTGCTGTGTCCTGTGCTCTGTCCTGCTGAGTTCCGTAGTGCTGCTGGGTCCTGTGCCGTGTCCTGTTCAGTCCAGTGGTGCTGTGTCCTGTGCTCTGTGCTTCTAAGGGCATAGTTATTTCCCCATTATTCCCAATTTTTTAAAAAATAAAAAAAAAGTAAAAAAAAATAAAAAATTTAAAAAAAAAAAAAATATATAATAATTATAACCAAATTTGCAAAACCAATCCAGCAGTATAAGTCCATTGGTACTGCAATATTACCAAGTTCACACATTCTGCAGTATCTTGTGCTACATATAATGGAGACCAAAAATTTGGAGGATAAAGTAGGGAAAGATCAAGACCCACTTGCTCCTAATGCTGAAGCTGCTGCCACTAGTCATGACATAGACGATGAAATGCCATCAACGTCGTCTTCCAAGCCCGATGCCCAATCTCGTAGTACCGGGCATGTAAAATCCAAAAAGCCCAAGTTAAGAAAAAGTAGCAAAAAGAGAAACTTTAAATCATCTGAGGAGAAACGTAAAGTTGCCAATATGCCATTTACGACACGGAGTGGCAAGGAACGGCTTAGGCCCTGGCCCGTGTTCATGACTAGTGGTTCAGCTTCACCCACGGATCTTAGCCCTCCTCCTCCTCCCCCCCCTACAAAAAATTGAAGAGAGTTATGCTGTCAGCAACAAAACAGCAAACAACTCTGCCTTCTAAAGAGAAATTATCACAAATCCACAAGGCGAGTCCAAGGATGTTGGTGGTTGTCAAGCCTGACCTTCCCATCACTGTACGGGAAGAGGTGGCTCGGGAGGAGGCTATTGATGATGTAGCTGGCGCTGTGGAGGAACTTGATAATGAGGATGGTGATGTGGTTATTGTAAATGAGGCACCAGGGGGGGAAACAGCTGATGTCCATGGGATGAAAAAGCCCATCGTCATGCCTGGTCAGAAGACCAAAAAATGCACCTCTTCGGTCTGGAGTTATTTTTATCCAAATCCAGACAACCAATGTATGGCCATATGTAGCTTATGTAAAGCTCAAATAAGCAGGGGTAAGGATCTTGCCCACCTAGGAACATCCTCCCTTATACGTCACCTGAATAACCTTCATAGTTCAGTGGTTAGTTCAGGAACTGGGGCTAGGACCCTCATCGGTACAGGGACACCTAAATCCCGTGGTCCAGTTGGATACACACCAGCAACACCCTCCTCGTCAACTTCCTCCACAATCTCCATCAGATTCAGTCCTGCAGCCCAAGTCAGCAGCCAGACTGAGTCCTCCTCAATACGGGATTCATCCGAGGAATCCTGCAGCGGTACGCCTACTACTGCCACTGCTGCTGTTGCTGCTGTTAGTCGGTCATCTTCCCAGAGGGGAAGTCGTAAGACCGCTAAGTCTTTCACAAAACAATTGACCGTCCAACAGTCGTTTGCCATGACCACAAAATACGATAGTAGTCACCCTATTGCAAAGCGTATAACTGCGGCTGTAACTGCAATGTTGGTGTTAGACGTGCGCCCGGTGTCCGCCATCAGTGGAGTGGGATTTAGAGGGTTGATGGAGGTATTGTGGCCCCGGCACCAAATTTACTACCGGGGCCACTCCACTGTGCAGTCCATATTTAGGTGTATCAGATATTAAACAACGGTGACAGTTGATGCCCAATTTTTTAATTATATTGTGGCCTCGGTACCAAATTGTGTACCGGGGCCACCACACTACGCACTCCAGATACTTGTTTGGTGGAATTCAGACCAGTTGAGGGTTTTATTATTATATTGTGTGGACCACTCTATCTATACCACACTACAACTCTATACCACTCTATTTCATACTTTAATTCTATTTCATACTTTAATTCTATTTCATACTTTAATTCTATTTCATACTTTAATTCTATTTCATACTTTAATTCTATGACTAATTACCATAAAGAGGAACAAAATAAACCAATTTTACCAAAAGTATAATATGACTTAGACTTACAAACACTACACTTGAAAGATCGTGCCTTTAAATGAAAAAGTCAGTCTTCATTGCACGACTATGTGCAACAGGGACAGTTTTTTGGGTTTACAAAGTCAAACAATAACACTTTGACCCTGTCTGTCTGGGATCTCAATGACGAATTGTCTGTACCATGTTTGGAGGAGGTATTGTGGCCCCGGTATCAAATTGGGTACCGGGGCCACCCCACTATGCAGTCCAGATACTTGTTTGGTGGAATTCTGACACGTGGAGGGTTTTTTAATTATATTGTGGCCTCGGTACCAAATTGTGTACCGGGGCCACCACACTACGCAGTCAAGATAGATAGATGCGTATCATAGATAAAGTACATTCAGTGGTGTGGGGCAAATTGAAAAATATTCAAAATGCACTGACATTATCAAAAACAAGAGGTTGTCACACGCTAAAACTCCAACATGTATATGATGGAGAGGATGGAGGAGCAGCCGTATGTGTAGTGTAATGCAGACCTGTTGAAGGTTTTTTATATATTTTATTGTGGTGCCCAGTGCCCACTCCTCTACGCAGTCCAGGTACATTTATTGGTGCGATTCATAAAAGTTCAGGGTTTTTAAGATATTGTGGTGACCCACTCCTCTACGCAGTCCAGGTACATTTATTGGTGCGATTCATAAAAGTTCAGGGTTTTTAATATATTGTGGTGACCCACTCCTCTACGCAGTCCAGGTACATTTATTGGTGCGATTCATAAAAGTTCAGGGTTTTTAATATATATTGTGGTGACCCACTCCTCTACGCAGTCCAGGTACATTTATTGGTGCGATTAATAAAAGTTCAGGGTTTTTAATATATATTGTGGTGACCCACTCCTCTACGCAGTCCAGGTACATTTATTGGTGCGATTCATAAAAGTTCAGGGTTTTTAAGATATTGTGGTGACCCACTCCTCTACGCAGTCCAGGTACATTTATTGGTGCGATTCATAAAAGTTCAGGGTTTTTAAGATATTGTGGTGACCCACTCCTCTACGCAGTCCAGGTACATTTATTGGTGCGATTCATAAAAGTTCAGGGTTTTTAAGATATTGTGGTGACCCACTCCTCTACGCAGTCCAGGTACATTTATTGGTGCGATTAATAAAAGTTCAGGGTTTTTAATATATATTGTGGTGACCCACTCCTCTACGCAGTCCAGGTACATTTATTGGTGCGATTCATAAAAGTTCAGGGTTTTTAATATATATTGTGGTGACCCACTCCTCTACGCAGTCCAGGTACATTTATTGGTGCGATTCATAAAAGTTCAGGGTTTTTAAGATATTGTGGTGACCCACTCCTCTACGCAGTCCAGGTACATTTATTGGTGCGATTCATAAAAGTTCAGGGTTTTTAAGATATTGTGGTGACCCACTCCTCTACGCAGTCCAGGTACATTTATTGGTGCGATTCATAAAAGTTCAGGGTTTTTAAGATATTGTGGTGACCCACTCCTCTACGCAGTCCAGGTACATTTATTGGTGCGATTCATAAAAGTTCAGGGTTTTTAAGATATTGTGGTGACCCACTCCTCTACGCAGTCCAGGTACATTTATTGGTGCGATTCATAAAAGTTCAGGGTTTTTAAGATATTGTGGTGACCCACTCCTCTACGCAGTCCAGGTACATTTATTGGTGCGAATCATAAAAGTTCAGGGTTTTTAATATATATTGTGGTGACCCACTCCTCTACGCAGTCCAGGTACATTTATTGGTGCGATTCATAAAAGTTCTGGGTTTTTAAGATATTGTGGTGACCCACTCCTCTACGCAGTCCAGGTACATTTATTGGTGCGAATCATAAAAGTTCAGGGTTTTTAATATATATTGTGGTGACCCACTCCTCTACGCAGTCCAGAAAGATACCTTGTTGCAACGTTTTGGACTAATAACTATATTGTGAGGTGTTCAGAATACACTGTAAATTAGTGGAAATGCTTGTTATTGAATGTTATTGAGGTTAATAATAGCCTAGGAGTGAAAATAAGCCCAAAAACTTGATTTTTAAACTTTTTATGTTTTTTTGCAAAAAAATCCGAATCCAAAACCTTAAATCCGAACCGAGACCTTTCGTCAAGTGTTTTGCGAGACAAATCCGAACCTCAAAAATAACGAAAATCCGGATCCAAAACACAAAACACGAGACCTCAAAAGTCGCCGGTGCACATCCCTAGTTTGTAATCAACTGTCAGTAAACTGCACTAGCATCAATGAGTTCACCTCTTCTCTGTTCACCGCAGACTCATAATAACCACCATGTGCATAAACCCTTAATCAGAGTATATTTATTGCCAAAGACATTTCTTATGACAGAACATTCTGAGAAAAAGCATCCAAAATCAGTGAGTTTCCCTTGTTAGAGACTAAAAGCTATAGTTCATTTTAAATAATTGCTATTTTGATTTTATTACAATGATTAAAAAGTATTTTTTATTATTTTTTGCCAGATTTTGTATTTGTTCGCGCCTTTAATGTCATGTTATGTTTATATATTTTATGTACATTTAAATGCACATTTTACATTCCATGATTACCTTCTGATTTTATAACGTTTTAAAATTGTTATTTGTAGACTGTGAAAAGAAATATACTTTAGCATACACTAAAAGATATTTATGAAACCTGGTTCCCAGAAATATAGTGTTGTTCCACATAACCCTTTGTCCCCCTGACCTATGCCCTGATGGTAGAACACCCAGGGCCTGATTCCGAGTGGAACACAAGTGTAAGCATGACCTGCATTTCAAAAAGTTGCACGTAAGTGAACGTGTATATACGTCATATTCAGAGATGATGCATCCAGGTCTGAATGAGCAGCAGGTGCGTTCAAATGACAAAAAACCTCACCCCTCAAACACATATCTAACTTGCGAACATATACACTATTTATTTTATATGTTACAAATATAATTGCTATGAAGTATCATTTAAACTTTAATTAGCGAGGTAATACAGCATGAACAACTTCCTGACATGCAAACAAAAATTATTATTTTTCATCTTTCCTACAAAAAGCACAACAAATCCTAATCTATGGCCGAGCGACAACTAAAGTCTCAATAAGCATGTTTAAACCTCTAATTACAAGCAGATTGCTAGTTTGGGTGTTCGTCATCATCATCATAATTCGCTATTTACACTTAACCCTGACCACATGCAAATAAAACCTTTTTTATCAGCCGTATCAGCAACTACGACCCAGTCTGATCCCAGAATCCAACCGCCCCGTACAATGCCAGGGCTAGAACACCCCTTACCTCCCCTGTTATGCTTCTTCAGTGATAAGTGCCCAAAAATTATAGGTCTGAATAGCCGCAGTTGCATATGTTCACTTTCTGAGCATACGCAGTGTGAAAAACTCAAGGATACGCTACGTAAACAAGCTCACATCTAACTCTGAATCAGACCACTAGTGTCAGCTATTATATACACAAAAGTCATATGTTGGGGAATCTGTGGGCAAAAGTAGCTTTAACATCTAATATTTTGCAGATGATATCCTACTATCCCTTACACAACCTTAGATCTCTCTTGGGTCATTCCATCTCAGATTTGTTTGAATTTTTTTTAGTTAAGAGAGGATGTTAAAAAAAACTATTTCTGCCAAATTTCTCAACTGTCTGACAATTATTTAATACATTTTCCAAATTTACTAATCGCGGCTTCTTTATCTAGTTTATTTTAAGTATCACGGGTGTTTATTAAGGAATCACCACAAAATTTGGACCCCTAAGGTAACTCTTCCTCCCGAATCCAAAATAAATAAATTGGACAATCTATATTTTTCAATATTAAATCAGATATTCAAGATATTTGGCAGAAATAGTTGTTTTGACATCCTCTCTTAACTAAAAATTTTTAGAACAAATCTGAGATGGGTGGTGGACATTTCATTTTTTTTTGGGTGATCTGATGTGGGTTGGGGCCGTGGAACTCTTTAGTGATGCAGAGGATGAGGGGGGTAGTAAAACTTGCCAAGAGCAGCAATAAGTTAACTCTGGGCATGGGTATAGGGGAAGTTCATCAGAAGCATCTATAAGTACATCTGACTTACAAATCCTCCTACATGTATAGCTGTGGTTTATTCACATGAAGAGTTCTGAAACCGCATCGTCCTCCTGCAAATAGGAATCATAAAGTGTGACCTACGAGAGTACAGAATTGCAACGCAGCTGTTCTTTTATGATGTCACAAGTGCTGCAGAACAGTGTGTGAAAGAGACAGAGAACAACAATTGTAATGTGTGATTGTAAACCTGAGATATGGTAGATTGAAAAGCAGCTAGAGGAACCAGGACACAGATTAGAAAAGGAAGTGACAGAGTTAAAAAAAACAAAAATAAAGAACTGAATCAAAGAGAAGAGATTAGAGTGGAGAAGAGCATAGTAGAGACAGAAAGACAAAAGCATAAATTAATCAGAGTGTATTTCAGTAAATGTTCTGTCACCAAACCTCTGACACTGTATTGTGCTGCCAACTATATGGTACATACTGAAGAACTGGCAACTTACACAGCATGAAAAATACTGCTGTAAGATTGTGTGCGTTACCCATAACATAACCCATACCAGGGGCAAAGGCAGGAATTTTAATCCCCCCCCCTAAAAAAAAGCAAAATATATATATAGAGCTGCTGCGCATTTCGGCGATGCGGAGTTGTACAGCAGCCGCGGCGCAGTACAATACAGCACCGCCGCGGACGGTTCTCTGACAGCGCCGTGGCTGCTGTACAGTACAGTGCTGCTGTGTAGGGGCAATGTTTAGCGTCCATTCGTTCGCGGAGGGAAGGGGTTTCTGGAGAACCAGAAACCCCCCCTGTGTGCTCCCCTGTATACAAAAATATTGTGTGTTTATCAGATGTGTGATTTTGTATACATCCCTTTTCTGAGGTCAGTTTGGGTAAGATTTGCAAGCATTGAATTTACCCAGCTTTAGAACAAGAATACTCCAGGCTGTCTGCCGTCTCAGCTCATAAAACAAGGAATAACAAATATGTGAAACTTTGCAGAACCTCTTATACACAGATTGATAAACAACTATTTTATACATATAAAGAAGGTGTCTGGTATAGATCCCTTTCTGAGGTCAGACTGGGTATGAGTATGTTTTGGCGTTTAGTACCACTGTATACTAAGGGTGTAAAATAAAGTTGAATTAATGCAGAATTCAGTGTGCGATTCTGTGGCCATTACTCAGTTACATTTGTGGCAAATACCTGTTTTTATAGGATCAGAAACAATGCAATAAATAAAGTTGCAACAATTAAAGCAAGAATAATGAATCTGTAAATTATAATTGACTTGTTGGTGCCAGAAATGCACCCTATTTAATCCATGTTCAAAAATGCAGATCTTTAGCTTATGGTTTTATATTGCAACTTGTCTGACCTATGTATCCAAGGGAATTCAATCGGCACAACCAATCAGAGCAACTCTCCTAAGGAAAGAAAGAGGAAAAAGGAAGGAAGTACCAAATCATAAAAACATAATTCAAAGTGAAAAGACTGATAACCGTTTAGCGACAGAAATTTTAAACATATTGAAGGATCACATTTAAATTAAAAATACAAGAGGACAAGGGTATCACAACAGGGCAATGTGGATGAGAAACACAATGGTCTTCAAGCCAGTGGTGGAAGTGGGCTGGTATATGGTGGTATGCCATACAGCCACTTCTCCTACTGCCCTCATTGTAACACTGCCACATTCCATTCACTTACATTTTCCATAACGCCCCTTCTAAATTTCCACTTCAACCGCTGGTTAAGGCTGTAATCTGAAAAGAATATGAATCATCATCACTCGCACCAAGCTCAGCCTACAGCCTTTACCCAGCCGCTGTATATGCAGCCTCCGTAAACTCTGAAATTATTTGGTAAAGTTCAAAGATTACTCTCTATTACACCATGGGAAATGTTACTGAATACATTAAAGGTGTCTCTAAAAGACCATATACATACAAAGTGGCATTAAATTATTGCATTGTAAAAATATAAAATATAGAATGGAACTTTAGAACGCAGTTGATAAAAGCGCAAGTACATCCGCAAAGCAGCAATTTCAAATCGCCACTAAAATTATTGTGGATATCCTTGTGATCTAAATAAATTGGAGGTTGGGCAAATAAAATGAAATTTCAGCAAACTGGAGTTTCTGTGCGGCAAATGACTTACATGAGTTTAATCGGATTTTCAATAGGTAGCCAGTGACATCGCTCACGTGAAATGAAGATTTAGATGCCCCAGACTTGATTGCAGAAGTATAAAGTGTTAATCATCAAGCTATATCAATGCTGCCAAATTTAAAATTGGTGTCCCCTTTAGATTGCCTAGAATTAATACATGAAGAACAAATGAATATTCTCTTATAGAGTCTTATCCGAATATAGAAGTCAGTTTACAACTTTTTCTGAGTCTACCAGTGACCGTACCTTCTTGTGATGGACATTTCAGCAATTTGAAATAAATGAAAAGAAAACATAAGCGCCTCAATAGGAAGACCAGAGTCTACTGATTATTTCTATAGAAAGTGGAATTGCACAATATATACATTTTGACAATGTAATAAATAAATTTGCAACAATGAATGCAAGAAAAATTAAACTGTAAATTCTAATTTAGCTGTTGGTGCCAGAAATGTACCCTCTTCAATCTATGTTTGAAATTGCAGATCTTTAATTTATGTTTTTACATTTCATCTTGTCTGCCCTATGTATCCAAGGACATTTCATCAAATAAATTACTTCTGATGGAAACATTGTCAAAGAAAAATATCCTGGAGTTAAAGAGAATCCAATTACTGTTGGGTGCATAGCAGAATCACATTGGAAGATGGCATTAGAATGTCCAACAGTTGTCCCATGGATCTCCCCCGTTCCTCGTATTACTTACTCTTATTGGTCTATCTTCTGGCTGCCCTCTCTAACCATGCTTGATACAGATACTTTCATCCCGTATGTAAATCTGTTTTGTTGTTTGCTTTTTAATAAAGAGGCGTCCAAATAAGGTCTTGTGACATTGGAGGAGAGGTCAATGCTTGTTAAAGTCTTTGAAGGACCATTGAACATGGACTGACATGAGGTTATTCAAGATCCAGATAGCATGCTGGTGTTTTAGTTCCACTTATGATAATTTCTTCAAGTACGGCACATACAAGCCAATAAATCAGTGGTTCCCAAACTTTTGCAGTTCGCGGCACCTTAGAGTCTCCATAATTTTTTCGAAGGCACCCCTCCAAAATAATTACGGAGCAGTCCCGTTTTATAAGTAGTCAAAAAGATGTAATAAGTATTTAGGTCAGAACAGAAATACTTGTTTAGTTGTATAAAAAAATAATACACATTAATCCAAGGGAAAAGAATTTATTTATGTATATTTTTTCAATTATATTTCTGTCAAAGAATAATTTACAGCTAACACACTCTGCATCCACACACCCAGTGCCCCTCTACATCCACACACACTGTGCCCCCCTCAGCCTCTGCCCCCTCTGACCCCCTGACCCCCTCAGCCTCTGACCCCCTCAGCCTTTGCCCCTCGCTGTGCCCCCGCCGTGGACAGGAAGAAGAAAAAACACCCAAAAAAACTACTTTCCAATCCGGCGGCGCCCGGGACCCAGCATCCTCCTCCTTCCTCGCTTCTCACTGAATGCCGGGCGTAACGTCACGCCCGGCAAAACTACAGCAGTAGGATTGAGGAGAGGATAGCATTTTGGAGTATAGTATGGATAATGTCAGAAATTTGTTTAAATGCAATATTATCTACTTTGTGTACAACACTATTGTCATGTTATCAGTGGTGCAAGTAGATTTAAATCCTTAGTGGTACTGTGCCTAACCATTGTCGAAGTCAGCTAATTGGATAAAGTCATTTCAATTAAAGTCGAGCAAACTTGGTTGTCTTTGTCTGAAAAGATGCGTACGGTACGCTACGACGTACAAGGGCACGCTACGGCGTGAAAGGGCGTACGCATCCACTACACGTGGCAGCAACAGTAATTGGTCTTTTACCATACATTCGCACAAACACGCATACTTACAAAATAGTACACATTAATGGTAGTTGCAACACATAGTCAGTTATGTCGAAATATAGTAGTATTTATGTTATTATTAGAGTTACATGCATATTAGTGAAATACACGGAACAGGTTGAAGGAATCATATCATGAGTGGTATCATAATAAACCTCTACTTATCCTACTGTTTGGTTCACTCTGCGAAGGAATTGCATAGTGCATACACAAGTTATGAATGATAGGGAATTATGAACTACTTAAGACTAAGGAATCTTGGCGGGAAGAGCAGAGCATACCCCCTGGAGAGGTGACCCCCTCCTTTGGATTCCTTAGGATGAACTAGCCAATGATTGACAACCCCTTGGACCTTCCTGAGACCTGGACCAATAGATGCAAGCTATACCATCTTCATTGTATTACTGTATTTCATTATGTATATAAGCAGCAGCTTCACATCCAGTGTTCAGACATCTTGTCCCCAGACTTCAGGATTGAATGACTACACTGGATCCAGAGCGCCTGCGATAAGTAACGGCTGTATTTATTATTACTTCGCTTGAGCATTTTATTCTACTTATTGCGAATAAATCTTTGTGCGTTGGAAACACAAATCGAGGTTCGACAATCCTTATTGGTTAGCGACAATACGCACATAACACCATCTCCACTTCCTATCAGCACCCACCAGCGAGCCACACGCTCAGGGCCAAATTGGGAACTTGAAGTGGCCTTGGAAAAAATTCTAATGTGGCTTCATGTAGGCGGGTCCAAAACAACTGTAGGTGGAGCGAATACAAAGCAAGTGGGGTTAGCAGACCATTAGCCCTTGACACAACACTGTTAAGTGGGGACAATGCTTGAGATGGGGGTAACAGAAAAGGTATTGCAGTGGTACAAGAACCACAGCGATAGCTGTTAAATAAGCAGCCCCGTACAAAGACAATATTACAGCCAGTGGTAGCAGCATTATCCCTGGTGGTAACACTTTAATAAATCAATAAGGCTTTTTCCTGCTTCAAAGGACTTTCCACCCTTTAATAATTCGTCCCTTTAGTGTATGCAAAATCTCCAGTGAGGAAACCCTGACAAGTAGTGTCTCAAACACCAATTCGCGCAGGCACTAATTTGCACTAATTGAGTTTGGAGGATGATAAATAACCATGATATACAGAAGTTTACGATTGTACCTGTCACAAATATGTGGCATTGGGTATGGTTGTGCCTCTTTTCATCCACGTGCCTTCTGATCGGAAACCACAAGCACTGGTTCTGCTGCCACATGGACTCTAGCAGAAGAGGAGGAAATGCATTAAAGCGGGAAAAGTGGAAGACAAGGGGGAGAAGGTGCGGCACAAGAGAATAGTAGCTTGTGGGAGCTGATGGGAGAAAAAGGAATGGAGGTAGATGGGATTGTGGTACTGGGAGACATACACACAAAAGGGATGAAAAAAGGGACCGGCACCCATAATGTGGAGACAAACACACAAACAATTGGGGCGCACAGGCAGAGCCAGAGAGAAACACAGGGAAAAGAGATGGAGAGAATTTAGTACATATAAAAAGGGAAGGACAGCCGTACACACACACACACACACAGGGAAGGGACAGCAGCACAAACACGCACACAAATGAGGAAGAGAGGCGCACACACACCAAGGGGGCAGTCGAACAGCAGAGTTTCAAATAGAGGCCTTCTGGCACTCGTGCATCATTACGGCACCGTCTTGGAACTGCTGATCCAGCCAAGCAGAGGGAATCCAGAGAGCTAAATAACAAAAAATGGTACAACTGCGCTCTCTGTGTTATAACAAAACTGTGTAAAGATTTGTGGATCTTGATACCAATAATTTTATTATATAACGTATAAAATATACAATAAAACATAAACATCAATTGCCATATGAGCTCATATGGTCTAAAAACTTTTTCAAACCTGCAGTTTAGTAAATCTAGGCCACAGACTGTTCCGCAGCAAAACTTTAGTTGCCCTAAAGGATGTTTCTGCAGGGCTCTATAAGCCGCATTTGTGTAAACACGCCTTTATTGTACGCAGCCAACATTAGAACACTTCTTCCCTTCCCTGTCCGTCCTCCCCAGGCACAGGTGGGCATAAGTTCTAGAATGGCGCTCATAGAAGCATATGTGTGCGCCCTGTTTCTAATCATACATCCACAGAGTGATTTCATGCAAGATACACTACACAAACTTACTTCTGTTCCACTCTGCATCTGCCCCTAAGTGTACGCTACCTTGTATGTCCTGAAAACGACATTCTACACCACCACACAGGGTCACACTTGATGAGAGACAAGGGAAACAACGACTGCAGGTAGTTCTACCATATCTTCCCCTAACTCACCAGAAAGCAGTGCAGAGAGATCTATTGTATGTCTACAAACTAATATAAGTTTTTGTCATTTAAAGTAAACATGGTATATGCAGAAATAATGGGGACAGAATAACAGTTTTTAAATACTGTATCATTTATTTCTTGCATTTGCATTCCATTTTCAGATCATTGTCAATAAAAGCTATAGCTGTGAGGGACTAGGACTGCAGAAGATACCCGACAGCATACCCACCAGTTCTGAAATTCTGGATTTCAGCTTTAACACACTCCATACCCTCGATCATTGTACCTTCAGTCGTCTAGAAAAACTGGAATATTTAGATTTATCAAGGTATGACTTTTCATATACATCCTCATTATTTCTTTGTTGATGCTGATATATCAATGCAAATCTTTTATAGTATCTCAATGTTTGTTTCTATAACAATGTACACTAAGGGCTAAATTTATCAAGCAGTGGGCATGAAAAAGGGGAGATGTTGCCTATAGCAACCAGACTCTAGCTGTCATTTTGTAGAATGTACTAAATAAATGACAGCTAGAATCTGATTAGTTGCTATAGGCAACATCTCAACTTTTTCTAACCTGCAGTTTGATAAATTAACCCCTAATTGTAAGTTTGGACATGCAAATGCTAACCTTTGGACTTACATCCAATCAGTAGGTTAAGGGACCCAGCCCTGTCCATACCCTCTTACCTCTTTTTGTTAAGTATCTACATTTTGGCAAAAATCAGATTTCATATTGCCCAGCAAAATTAATAAAATTTGATAAAAAAAAAATGGGAAAAAAATAATTTTTAGGGTGTTACTTGCTCTGTGGACAGATGAAGATCCGTTTCCACTCAACAAAAGATAGAAAAGATGGAGATGGCCAAAGGTACAAAATGCCTGTATGCATTTTGCACCTTCCAGTTACACTTTGGCAGAGAAGCACATTTCTAAACACAGTATGACCCATAAACAAACACAATAGTGGTTCTAATGGTGTAGGAGGATGGACTTTGTTGTCATGCTCACATTATTTGCATAGAGCACCTCTACCGATTTTTCCATCTAGTCACAAAACCTAGGAGCACGTCTAGTTTTGCAGTTGCCGCTCATTAAGGTGGACAGTAGGTAGGCAACGTGATATTTGATGGAGGTTTCTGTGGGGCAGTGTGGAAGGAGTTGTCCGTGTTGTTTCTCTGTCGTTGTGTGGAAGTATCTGTGTTAGTGTTTTCTTGGATGTGCACCTGCTTGGCTTTGCAGAGTGTTGTTCCTGGGTGGTACTTTTAGGTGAAGACCGTTGGTGGTTGCTTTTCGTCTTACTTATCTTGGATGATCCTGGTGCTCTGTGTTTTCGTTGGTAAAAATCTTTGCTCTTTTTTTTTTCTACGATTGTTGGTAGGGGTGTTCGGGTTGTGTTGGTTTCTGAACGCGAGTCTCTGCCTGTAGAGAAAAAAAAGAGAGAGAGAGAGAAAGGGGGGAAAGGGATTTGAGGGACTCAGGGCCGGTGCTAGGGTCCATGGCGCCCTAGGCATTTTGAAAAAGTCATGGGCTGTAGCTGACAGGAAGTGCTGGTCCTTCTGTTGCCATTTTGGAGAGTCCTGTGTGACCCAATTTAGGGTCTCTCGATTTATAGCTCTGAATTTAAAAACATTAATATGTGACCCAATATAGAGACTCTCATTGTTTAGCATTAGGACCACCCTGTTAGCAGGAGGTCCTTGACAGGGCGGTGCCTTATCATATATTTGTAAATGTGTGTAACTGAGACTCCTGCATTTTATGCACAAATAGAATAGCAGAGATTTTTATTGGGTCACAGTCATCATCAGCTATTTATACACAGTGGAGAGCTGTTTTTTTCTGCATTAGTGAAAAACTGAGGCATCATGAGCTCCATATACGGTTTGCTCTCTAATTGAGGCTCATTGTAAAACTGCTTCTTTGTATTTTTGGAATTTTTGAATCTTTATCATTTTAAATCACATACTTTTGTATCACCTTTTGAATTTTTATTTAAATGTCAAAAAAAAAATAACGTTCTCCTCCCCCAAATCAACTCAGTGAACTCTCAGTTACCAGCCTCCATATTATACCATTACATTTTTAAGGATGATTGGCAACATTTTCTTATTCAGAAGAATCCTATTTAAAAAAAAAATATTCAACAATATACAAAGGGTCTGATTTTGAGATGAACAAAAGTCCATTTGGTCATGTAACATAAGTTACCGGGTGGATGATGATGATGACGTCCATATTTTAGTGAAGGACGTATCTAAATACTAAATTTAAAGTTGCATGTATAAAAAGATACCTGCAATTTAAAGTACAGCCCCAAAAGTGTACAAATGGATTTTTGTGTGCAAAAGTCAAATATTTATGGGGGAGTTTTTCATCAGCCATGAAATATCTGTGAAAAAGTGGTCTCTTAATAAAAAGGTCATGAATTATCAAGCATGTGAATTACAATAATATGGGAATTAAAGTGCTGTTTATACTAGGTGGAAAGCTCCTCAATCTTTAATCCAAAAATACTTTGTCATTGTATTGTCTTTTCTGCTGAAACATACATTTGAAAATTAAAGAAATAATTGTTTGTGAACCCATATCGCCATTCTTTTACAGGTGCGGTATTAATTGGATATATGAGGATGTCTTTGGGAACAACACAAGGCTTAACACCGTTATATTTACTGGGAATCCTATAATGTACATCGCAGATTTGGCATTTGTAGGAGCAACATCCCTCCAACATCTTTACTTGCAGGAAACCTCTATATCTGACTTACAATTTGTTCCAATTAAAAACTTACCGAGCTTGGAAACTTTGCATTTGGGAACCAATTTTATCTCTTCTATACAATTTCCTGGTAATCTAACTTTAAAGAACTTGAGGACATTGAATTTTGAATTAAACCACATCAACAAAATATCTGTGAAAGATTCAGAGTTTCTCAAGCAGATGAACAATTTGACTCTAATTTTAAAGGGTAACAATATTGAGTATATTGAGCCAAACTCTTTCAACGCAAGTAACTTCTATAGTTTGGATTTGACTGGCTGTGGTTGGAACACTCAGATATCCTCCCTTGTAAATGGACTCAATGGTCTAACGACCAACATCCTTAGGATTGGCACATTTCAAGACATAGATATAGAGTTTGATATTGTCCCAGAGAGTCTAATTGGCCTTTGTAATGTTTCAGTGAAGCAACTCAGTCTACAATATAGACAATTTTCTGAAGAGTCGCCTAAAACATTGTCATGTTTGACCAAGACTGAAAGTCTGGATTTAATGTCCACTGACTTGTATACACTTCCACGTTTCAGTAATGGCAGCATGCTAAAAGAACTCATATTAAATGAAAACAAAATCTACGGTCTTTGCAATATAAGCTCAGATAGTATGCCCCTGGTCACACATCTCCATATAGTTGGAAATTTAAAGACTTTGGATTTGGGAGCTGGATGCTTAAAGGACCTTTCACGACTTCAATATCTGGACCTGAGCCACAATGATTATAAACAAATGACATGCTGCAGTACTCCTTTTACTGGGCTACATAGTCTCACTCACTTAAATCTCAGTTACGGATCCATTTTGAGCTTAGACAACCCGGCCTTTCCAGAGAACAGTCAGCTAGAAGTTATAGATTTCACACAAGTCCATTTGTTATTTCATGAATCTTTAAGTCCTTTCAACAATTTAGCTTCTCTGAGAGTCCTGAACCTGTCCCACAGTTTTGTTAATACCAGCAATATGCATATGTTCCAGGGTCTAAAGAACCTGGTTTTTCTAAACATGGAAAGGAATTCATTTCAAAATGGAACTCTCCAAAGCGACAATATCTTTTTAAATGTTTTAAAGCTTGAAACGCTAATATTATCCAACTGTGAGTTACATACCATAGAGGGACAGCCCTTCCTCAAACTAAAGAACTTAAAACACGTGGACCTAAGTCACAACAGACTAACTGTATTTAGTACAAATGCATTTGGGAACTTGAGTCACATTTACTTAAATTTTGCTGTCAACATGATCTCAACCATTCCTATTGATTTGGTGCAGAAGATAACAGATGAAAGTACCATTAATTTAAGCCACAATCCCATTGATTGCTCATGCTCCAATATAGAATTCTTATCCTGGTACAAAAAACATGCATACATTTTTCTAGACAAGACAAACACCATATGTGGGTCTCCATCATCGCTAAATGGTACAGAATTGTCTAAAGTGTCAATAACTTGTGGAAAGTCTTCTTCACATATTATATTAATCATCGTAATTGTATTGATGGGCATTATCTCAGTAGCATTCTTTATACAATTGTATAGGAAAAGGACATATTCTTCCATTTAGTAAAGATATCTAACCATTCCACATAAACATGTTCTTCGTCAAGCACTTGTCTATAAATCAACTTTTTAACTCATGGCTCCATTTTCAAATATGTACTTCCTATTACTAATTTTCCTATTTCTACAAATGATGTATATAATTGCTAAAATTTAATAGCAAAGTAAAACATGATTATAATAATTTTATTAAGTGATAATGCACAATAAATTTGTATTTTTGGGCCCTATCCCATTACGGACCTTGAAAAAGTACCTTGGGTTGAGAGTTTTTGGAACATTTAAGAGTTATTGAAACTTCAGGGTGATTGAAGTTCACAAATGAGGTATGTAGAATCACTGCGGATTCCTATCTGGAAAAAGTCAATCGTCCGATTACTATGCAGGGTCTACAGATTAATGTTTTAAACTAAAACCCTGACATCCCAATGTTTCTTCCACCTAAATTGTGTGTATGGGGGGGGACGACACTTGTTTTGCAATTAAATCTACAGCAAACTGCAACGTCAGCACCTCATCCTCCTCAGATCATTATACCAACTGAATTCCATCTGACTTTGAAAGATAATTACATTGGGGGTCTGCTGAAGTGCTGTGATGACTGAGAAAGAGACTGGGCTGACTATTGCAAATATCCTCTTCCCTATTTAATCACAGCTGAGGGACCCTCATAATTCATGGGTGAAAATGTGGGGGTCACTTAAGGGGAGAAATTTATTAATAAAAAAAAAGTGAAACTATCTTTAAAAGTCCAAAATTAAAAAAGCTGGGTCAAATATTTCATAGCCAAAGTAATTTCTAAAGTATTCATAAAGTTGATGACAATACAAGGTGGCACCTTCATAGAGAAAGCACATTTTAATTTTATTTTGAAGAACTAGAAGGTGAAAAGTTTACATACAGTAAACTATGAGGAACTGGAAACAAAATTGGAGAAGTGGAAACACTATGGTTCAACTTAACTGCTTAGTGAAAAACAACATGACCTGAAGAGGCTGCAAAAGCCGACCGATTAAACCGTCATATATTTACAGTCAAAAGAAATAGGTTCAAACCATTGAAAACATAAGATTTCAGGTTAAAATGACCTAACAGATTATCCAAACATATTGCTGCACATATATGTTGAAATATCACATATCAGCTAGTCATGGCCAAAAGTTTGAGAATGACATTTTTTTTACAACGTCTGCTGCCTCAGTTTTTATGATGGCAATTTGCATATACTCTGAAATGTCATAGAGTGATCAGATAAATAGCAACTAATTTCAAAGTCCCTCTTTGCCATGACAATGAACTTTATCCCAAAAACAACATTTCCACTGCATTTTAGCCCTGCCACAAAAGGACCAGCTGACATCAGGTTAGTGATTCTCTCGTTAACACAGGTGAGAGTGTTGACGAGGACAAGGCTGGAGATCACTCTCTCATTCTGACTGAGTTAGAATAATAGACTGGAATAGAGTGGTGCTTGGAATCATTGTTCTTTCTCTGTTAACCATGGTTATCTGCAAGAAAACACGTGCAGTCATCTTTGCTTTGCACAAAAAGGATTTCACAAGCAAGAATATTGCGTATAGTAAGATTGCACCAAAATCAACCATTTATCGAATCATCAAGAACTTCAAGGAAAGAGGTTCAATAGTTGTGAAAAGGCTTCAGGGTGCCCAAGAATGCCCAACAAGCGCCAGGACTGTCTCCTAACATTGATTCAGCTGCGGGTTCGAGGCACCACCAGTGCAGAGCTTGCTCAGGAATTGCAGCAGGCAGGTGTGAGTGCAACTGCACGCAAAGTGAGGCGAAGACTTTTGGAGGATGACCTGGTGTCAAGAAGGCCAGCAAAGAATCCACTTCTATCTAGGAAAAACATTAGAGACAGACTGATATTCTGCAAAAGGTACAGGGATTGGACTGCTGAGGACTGGGGTAAAGTCATTTTCTCTGATGAATATCCTTTCAGATTGTTTAGGGCATCTGGAAAAACGCTTTTCCGGAGAAGGAAAGGTGAGTGCTACCATCAGGCTTGTGTCATGCCAACAGTAAAGCATCCTGAGACCATTCATGTGTGGGGTTGCTTCTTAGTTAAGGATGTGGTCTCACTCACAATTTTGCCTAAGAACACAGCCATGAATAAAGAATGGTACCAAAACATCCTCCAAGAGCAACTTCTCCCAACCATCCAAGAACAGTTTGGTGATGAACAATGCCTTTTCCACCATGATAGAGCACCTTGCCATAAGGCAAAAGTGATAACTAAGTGACTTGGGGATCGAAACACTGAAATTTTGTGTCCATGGCCAGCAAACTCCCCAGACCTTAATCCCATTGAGAACTTGTGGTCAATCCTCAAGAGGCGGATGGACAAACAAAATTTCCACAAATATTGACAAACTCCAAGCATTGATTAGACAAGCATTGTCAGCCATTAGTCAGTGTGTGACACAGAAGTTGATTGACAGCATACCAGGGCAAATTGCAAAGGTCTTCAAACAGGGTAAACACTGCAAATATTGACTCTTTGTATAAGCTTAATAACACTTATGATATGCTTGTAATTTTACTTCAGTATACCATAGCAACATCTGACAAAAAGGTCTAAAAACAGTAAAGCAGCAAACTTTGTGAAAAATAATATTTGTGTCAGTCTCAAAACTTTTGCCCATGATCGTACAATCTTAGTGGAGGTATGAAATATAGAATATGGGATTAATTGTTAGGGCTGCCCCTAGATGTATTGGCAGCAGTATATTCTCTGCCTGAGGAAACTAATATGGAAAAAGAGCCAAATATACGAGAGAAGCAGCAGGTATTGTTCAGTTGTATTGTTTCTATAAATATTCATTCCTCTATATTCACTTTTTCTGAAATATAGCAAGTGAGACACAACTGAAAGCAAAGACGATAGAGCAATACCTATGCAGACCATGATATAATTGTTTAACATTTGTACAGGGGCTGAATAGATTCAGGTTTTTTTCAGACAGAACTTTTGCTGCAAGGACTATCCCCTCACACAAATAATGCACTAAAACATAAATTCATAATGGTGGACTTATCCTTTAACTTAAATCTCACCTTCTAGAGTATATCCCAGACTGGCTATTAATCAATATACAATACAGAGAGAATCCTAGCGACTGCAGGGGCGGGCTGGACCGGGGGGCAGCGGGCACCCGGGCCGCTCAGTCTAGCGGCTGTTCGGGCCGACCACCTCCCCCGTCCCCCGCCGTGGATGCAATTTTTTTTTTTAATATTAAAGGCGGCCGCGTCAGTGCACAGTCGGCCACATCACGCGATGCGGCCGAGCCATTATGACGCGGCCTTGTGTGTCATGTGATGCGGCCGCCTGTGCGCCCCGCGGGCTGATGCCTCCCAGCCCGCGCCTGAGTGACTGCCATATGATACAGGGAGAATCGTTTTGACCGCCATACAACACAATGCGTCCTTGCAACCGTCATAAAATACAAAGATTATCCTAGTGACTGGCGTAAAATGCAGAGGGCACATCCTAGCGGCTGCCATTAGAGTTATACCTTTAGATACCACTAAACTTTACACATTACAGTAATGGCCTCTATAATACAGAAAGCATCCTAGTGGAGGTTTGTACAGTAGAGTGTGCATCCTAGCGGCCGCCATACAATACCGAGAGCATTATAGGAACCTTGTCAGACATGTTGTGTCCCTCAACCCTCACCTTCCTATTAATTTTCCTCAATATGCCGCCTCCCAGTATTGATGCTCACTCATGTGAGGCTCCCCCTTAAACCATTTCAAACAAATTACGTATATTGATGTTGGAATGTGACCAGTCCAACACGTGCCAAAATAGTTGAGAATAATCTGAGCGATGGAGGGGTTAATAGCAAATATTGCTGTAAGCACAAATGTGTTAGCTTGAATTTTCTAAACTGACCTAGGCACTACAGCATGTGTGTAGATTGCACAATGCTAAACAAGCCCCACAGTGTGACATATTTGTTATATGCTACATGTCTGGTCAGAATATACAGGTTCCCTCCTTGCTTCCATTTGTGACGCAACCAACGGAACACACAAAAGTCACAAATTAGTTGGTACCTTCTTACACGGAATCTGCTTTTCTTATAAGTGTACATCAGCTCTTACTTCCAGACCTCATTTACTCTACCATATTGATGAGCTGACTTGAGCAGGACTGTGCTTATTCCAAGGACCGGCAGCATGCAGCCATCGATTGCCTAGGGAGTACAGCCTCATCCTGTGAACGTGTCCCCTGACCAATTTGCTCCTCCTCCACCACCAGGTGCTTGGATCATGAGCACCCCCTGGTGAGGGGCTGTGGGGAGACTCGGCTCAGCAGCCTATTGCAAAGATTTAAAAGAAAAAAAATGCAGGTAGCCCAGTGACCCAGCCCAAGGTAGCCCATTATGGGAGAGGCCCAGTGCACAGATGCCCCCCGGTCCTACCCCGAGTGTGCATGTTTCCATCACCCCTGTCTCCCCTTAGACAAGTGGTATTAAAGTGAATATACATCTTTTTAAATGTAGTTCTTGTCTTTTTTCTTTTGTAAAGTAAGAGACCCTAAAACAACAGCGATTACATAACATATTTACTTTGTATAGCAATACAAGCTTCCCACGTGGATCAACTCCTCTGCCCTGCTCTGGAGAAGCAGACCGGACGGTATACAAGCTGCAAGGTAAGTGGGTCTTCACACAATGACACTACTTTTATCAGTGCCTCTGGCTCTTCAGTGCTGTAGAACTACACAGCAAAGTGTTTCCTGCCAGAGGGCACGCTGTAATTTGTAGATTCAAAATGGCTGGTGAACCATGGGTTGGGTATACAACCAGCCACATAATACACACCTACAATTGCATTCACTCAGAGGCCTCATCATGCCCAAGTCCTACACTGCTCCTGTTTTGTTTTGTTTTCCCTCAACTTGCCCTCACAAGCTGGCTCTGCCCCCCAGGAGCTTCAGTACTGTGAGGGGGGTAATGCTCTAAGTGTTAGCTCCACCTACTGTGACAGACTCCATCTGCTGCTACCGTGACTTCCCCCACCATAGCTTGTTTCATTGGTCTCGCCTACCAGCAATGTTGCAAGGGATAACTATGTCCTAACTATTCCTACTTTTGTGTTGGTTCCGCCTAAAGTTGATTTCGTACAGCCTATGTGAGGCCACCTTCAGAACTTTTTCTAGGGCCACTTTAAGTTCCAAATCCACCCCTTTTAGCAGGTGATATATTTTAATACAATTTTGTTAATCTCCTATATTTAATGATCCTTGAAAAAGGAAAAATAGCCTAGTAGTTTTGACATACAGCGCATGGATTAAAAAGGTAATTAAAATTCCTGCTTTAACACCCCGTTATTGTAAGAAATCCTTTGAGACTTTAGAAACACCATTCTTCTGTTATGTCAAATGAAAGGTCCATATGAAAGTATTTGCTTAAATCAAATTTCCAGTTGTAGTTCTAACTGCCACTTTATGAAAATCAACCTCACTTATAGCTTTCAAGAACTGAATACATTGGGAAAGCGAGTGAAAAAATGGAGATGTTAATAAAATGTGGGGTTATAAAGAGGCCGGCATAATAAATTTCAATGTATATAATATGGTGGGAGGTTAGTGGGGGTGGCATCTTACATGGCGGTGGTTTAATATGGGGGCACTTCAGCCAGGCCTGGGATAAAATAGGTGGGGGGGAGGGTACTTTCAATAATGCAGCACATATCAATGCTAATGCATCTCACAGTAGTTGTGAATTGACGGTGATGACCAGCTCTACTCCAAATCACCTGTTCTCTCATAGAACATGAAGCTGAATTCACCACCACGTCCCTAATATATTTACATGACTTTCATTGCCTTGTGGCACGGAGCATTATCTTGATGAAAAAAAGCCCAGTTAGAAATGGGTGCACTGCTGCCAAGGCCAGACCAACCAGATTGACAATGGTGATGCTTTGAGTCCTAATTGTACTGGATTGTTCTACCCATTGAGCCCGATTCATGCTCGGACACAAATTCCCTTATGTGCGATTCATGTCCGAGTGCAAATGACAGTTGTGACTTTCTAGAACTTAAAGCACTGAACGGTGGTGGCAAGGGGAGGGCCAACGTAAGCAATGTACAGCAGGGGCGTGCCAATGCAGATCCGGCCTATGCAAGTCCTGGGCTTTTTATGTACTTAACATTTAAAAAATTTGGAAAAACTTTTTTAAAACACATTTTTCTTATTAATCAGGAGTTCATTTACATTTGGCATGCGTACTCATGTGATTTTATATATATTGCACATATGCCTGTGTCTATCCTGCACTCTCTGTTGTGTTTGCCTAAACGTTACTTTCTGTATGTTGACAAAGAGTAATTACATCCACATTCAAAGCGAAATGGATCTCGAGAGCCGCTTGGATTTAAAGGTGGCGAAATTACGCTCAAGTTCTGTGCTCTTTTTAAACCGCAATTTGCGTGCAAGTTGAGTTCGGACTTGAATCAGGCCCACTGTTCGAGTTCAATCATCAGTTTATTTCACGACTCACCTTTGGACTTTTATTTATATATGTGTGCGCTCCAGGAGACATTAACCAACACAATGTGGGTAAAATATGTGCTACATGAAAAAACAGTCAGTATTTAACTTATCATCATCATCATCACCATTTATTTATATAGCGCCACTAATTGCGCAGCGCTGTACAGAGAACTCACTCACATCAGTCCCTGCCCCATTGGAGCTTACAGTCTAAATTCCCTAATACAGACACACTCACACAAAGACAGACAGAGGAGACAGACAGACAGCGAGGGAGAGACTAGGGTCAATTTTGATAGCAGCCAATTAACCTACCAGTATGTTTTTGGAGTGTGGGAGGAAACCGGAGCACCCGGAGGAAACCCACACAAACACAGGGAGAACATACAAACTCCTCACAGATAAGGCCATGGTCGGGAATTGAACTCATGACCCCAATGCTGTAAGGCAGAAGTGCTAACCACTACGCCACCGTGCTGCCCAACTTATGTGCAAAAACAGAAAACTAATTTTGACCCATTGCATTGTAACATGGTTTTGTCCAAGAGACCGAAATAATAAACTTCTTAATTTAAGTACCTTAATGAATCAGGCCCCATGTCTACAAAATGTTAGCTCATCACCGACATGGAAGAGCAGAAACTTCACAGATAAGAAGCGGACAGGTGCTTCTGCTTGATGTCAGTGGACAACGTTCAGTGTTGGGGCGCCGGGAAAATACAATCATTCATTTTAGGAGCCCCTAAACCATGATGCACTTTGCAACCACCTAGGTTCACCCAATGGTAGCACACAGACCCTAGATATTTCTTATTGGGGTAGAGATAATTAAAGTTATTTTTGTTTTATTTTTACTTGTGGAACCAAGTTTGCAATTTATGCACTTCATTGTCCTTATTCTTTGTTGGCAGAACTACTAGATGCCTAAATGATCGGTTACAGAAGCACAAACATTTCATTTTGGATGGATTGGTTCCTGTATTGTCAAAACATTTTACACATATGCATTCCAATTATCCCAATTTACAGACCTTTGTAGGGTTGGAAGGTGCCCTCTCTGAGAAATGTAGGTAATCGATGTACTGTAGGTCATAGGTCTTAAACTGTGCGGTTTCAGCAGCTAATAATGAACCTGGGTAGCACTTTTATCATTCTGATTGTACGTTTACTTCAGCTGGGGGGGTCTAGTGACTGTACCACACAATATGAATGGGGTGTGTGTGCAAAGGCACAAGGGGGAGATACGTAGTACCTGGGCCCGGACCTGTATTAGGTATATAAGTTCTGGATTATAATGGTAGCAGATAGGGTGACCCAAATGTGCAGATTTAGAACACAGGGGCAGGTGCCTTTTTTCAGGATTTACTCTCCATTTCATGTGGTCATTGCCATGGATTCTTCACTTATCGGATTCTTTAAAGAACGGTGTTCTGTGACTTCAACTCTTTGTGCACAGAGTAGCTCAAAATAAGCTCACGAGCAGGGTAGGGCTGGCAAATTTTAGCCCAGGGGGCAAGACTTGACTCCACAGCCTATTTTAAAGGGAAAAAAATGAAGGTGGCCCAGTGACCCAGCCCAAGATAGCCCACTATGGGACCGGCCCGGGGGGCACATGCCCCCCTGCCCACGGGTTATACTATATATCAAAGTGTAGCATTACCTATTTACAGTAATTTGTCATCTGCTTTCTATGCCATAAATTGCTATTGAAATGGGCACAGCTTTCTACTTTTTTGCGCTGTATCAGTCTTACCTAAACAGTCAATGCTTTGACTAGTAAAAAATTCAACTATAGAAACATGTTCACACCACCAAACAACATGGATGATGACTAGAAAATGTGATAGACAACAGTACCAAAAGCCATTATGAGTTTAGACAAGGCATGTAATTAGTTAACAGAATTAATGTCACAACGTGTCAGCTATTGCTATGTGATGTGCATCTTTAGGCTACCCATGACTTCAAGTCTTGTAACTTCTCAGCGGTCGTATGTCCCTGTACCCAGTGTAGATTCTAATCATATTATATTGAGCTTATATCAGTTACTTAACTTCTCCCTTTCCCTGAACAGGTCAGGTTGTAAGGCAAACAGGTGGGATCATTTCTGAATCAAAGATAAAGTGCTTTGTGCAGCATAACAGGGGTATATATATATATATTCTTTACGAGTGTGCCGTCCACATGGCACAAGTCTGAGCATATTTTCCGTGCCATCCATTTTCTCCTCCATGACATGTGCTGTTCTCTCTATTTCACTGTCCTTCATCAGTAACTAAATTCTAGAAATGACCAAGGAAACCTTCAAAATATGGCCTGTAGGGTGTTAATGAGGACCAGCTCTGAAGATCCATGTTCCATATAGTTCATAATCTCCTACTTCTGTTTTGTTATTTTCTAATTATTTTATTTTCCTAATTACTTTTTCTTTAACTTTATTTGCCTTTTAAGTGATTATTGTCATTTGTGTTTTATCATACTTTTTGGGGCACCAATGGTACATTCATTATTTGGACATGGCAGATAAGGTTCCTTGATGTCCATGTATACTATCGGCAGTATCTTCGTAGTTGACGCTCGATTTACATGAATACATCGCGTCCTATTGTCTTGCGTCAATGTTTCATCCACTTTGCACAGGAGCCAAGTTGGAAAATCAACTGAAACAATACAGCCTTCACCTTCATGCTGACTTTTTATTTCAATGTTACGTGTTGCAGCTGAAGTATAAATACTTGTTCAATATACAACAAATACAACATTCATAGAGTAGAGGTTTTTTTTTTTCTTGTGTATTTTGTTTTTATAGAAAGTTAAGACAACAAACACTTTATTGCACAGATACTAAGCTGGTATTTCTACAGCAGAAGAGACTATAAAAGGAGCACAGGTCTTAGAAACGTTACATAGAAGAGACTAACCAGTAACACAAATATCTTAGCAGTAAGGTTAACACTTACAAACAAGTAGGACATGAACACGACAGGTACTTTAGACTACAACATGAGTGACCGGTGTGAGGAGTGACTACACAACACGTACATTTGTAAACATTTAATAAATGGGGGATGAAGGAACTCGAAAGCCTAAAATGCAAATGCAGTGCTATGACAGACAGGTGCATTAATATTTGGTAATATACATAACCACCAGAAAGCCTGCAATGCTTCTCTAATTTTATTGTGCAACCTCTGAATCTGCTATTCAGGGCAGCAGCAAGAAACTCTAAAAGACAGGTAAAATTATATGATGTGCTCTAATGATTTATTAGTCAATTAATGTAAAGCTGATCTCTGTAAACAGCACACAAATTGCAGAGTCAGTCGGTGAAAACATGATGTACAGCAGCACAGTGTTTTCATGATGTCTACGGCCAAAAGATTACACGTAAAACACCTCTCGGCTGCCTAAGCCAAAGGACGCAACATGATTTTGAAGCTGCTGCAAAGTTGTGTGTAAGTAAAAGAGACAGGTTTATGGCAGATTAGGTTAAAGAAAATGTTTTGCTATCCCATCCTTAACTTCTCTATTAAAGAAATAGCCAAACACGTCCCTAAATGAGATAGATCCATGTGCCTGTCTTGCGATTTCAGTAATACTTTCTAGGGAAACCACGATCATTGCACTGACATTGAGCAAGTGGAAAGCGGTCTGTAGGAATTTGCACCAGACGGTCACGTGCTTCTTTGAATCTATTTATTGCCACAGTGTAGCAACTAGAGATTACATGTAGTACATAGAAAGGGAGGTCCTCCCCTAGTGTGTTAACTTTGGGCAGATTCAGTTCCTAATTCTTGTTAACTGTGGATTGAGATATAACAAACAAACGTGGTGGTAAGTATATAAAATTTAAATAAGGCTTCACAAAAGGTAGAAAGTAAAGTTGCCCCCTCCCCAAGCACCAAGTAGCTCTAACATGGCCCCAAAACCCCACAAAAAAACCCTATTATGTTACATTATTCACATATTTATAATACATAAAAAGAGATGGTATGAAATGTATGGAGCTACTTAATGCACTTACAAAATAATGTATATCCCAGCACAGCTAAACCGTTACATTGTAAGGCCCCAGCTATGTATCAACATCTACAAATGTTCTCAAAAGAAATGCTCAGTTATTTCTTATGTTGCAAAACAAGTTTCCCTTTCAAGCCTATGTAGTAAACAAAACCAAAATATATACATTCAATAACTGCAAGAAAGAAAGTTTCTTTCACACAAAAAAGTTTTGCACTTGTGAAATGGAGGCAGAATGGGATAAATGCATTGCTTTGATAACGATATTAATATGAACTCCACACTGGCGTTAAATACATACTGTAAAAGATGATATTTTCATGACAACATTCACGTCACTAAACTCCTTAGGTTGCTGGGTGATTCTGATTGGCTACAATAAGGTTGTCGCTAAAGACAGTAACTATTTGGCACTATTAGGGGGCTGCCAACACTGCAGCAAGGGAAAGTTTTTACAGAACACATTCCTCTTAGACTTGAGCGCATTTCCATCCATTGTACATTGTAAATCAGCTTGCGGTTGGTAAAAAAGTTTGTGACATTTTGTCATGTACAACTCCTTGATGTTATAGAATTGCTAAAACATCAGCAACTTTGCTGCAGAGTTGACCTCTATTTTATTGTTGCCATATTACCAAAGCAAAGTGGAAATACTATCACACAGCCATGGCTGATCTTCGGGTGTAACTAATTAAAAAGTGAAAACTCGCATTTCCTTATTTTTTTTAGATTCCTGTAGATGCCACTTTAGGAAAGCAACTATCGCCTTTCAGTGGTAAAAACATGGTTTTGTTAATTTTATAGCTTCATGAAGCAAACTAAAAATTAACAGTGAAATTCAGCAGCAAACTGTACATTCTACATTCAACACAAAATACAACAGTGTAAATATACACAGACCTTTTATCCCCTATAGCCCTTACCCATCCCTACATCTTTCTGCTAGTAACCGCACCCTGTTGGCTAACAGTTGGGATCATGAGCTGAAAAGTACAACCCTCTTTACTTTTTTTTATTTCAACACACAACGTGATACAAATACATATGAAGATACTACACAGTGCTGGTTTTGAAAGAAGTCTCAGATTAGCAGCTACTACAGTAAAGAGGTCTCGGTGATGGTGCTGGCGGATTAAGTCTTCTTCAGAGGACTACACTGTGGAACGGTGTCCTTTCCTCGCTTTAGTCCCTTTAAGTCTTTCTCTGAGGAAAGGGTACTGATGTTCTCCAGAGGTGCAGCTGGTGGCTTGGGCACATTTTTTGTGACATTCTTCTTGTTTGGAGAGGAAGGTGGCTCTCTCCGGGCTGTAGCCGGGGCTGCAGTATTTGTAAGGACACCTAGTTGTTTTTCGGCGACAGGTTTACTGGAAAGGCTGCCGCCATCCTTGGAAGCGGCACCGGTCTTACCGGATAATACCTGGGTGTCTTTCTTAACTTTGTTATTTGCAACATTCAGATTGGTATTTTGCTCATTTTTATCTTTGTAATAGTTCACAGGACATTCAGTTAAGTGCGATTTGGTGAAAGAGACATCTGTACACACAGCTTTAGGCAGAGCAGCACCGCTGCTTTTAGCGTCGCACAGTGTCTTCCTCAGGTCTCCTTCTTTCCCTACTACGTTTTGAGAAACACCAAGTTTATGCTTTTCTGAAGTCATCTCTCTAGCGTCTCTATTTGTAACAGAACTAATCTTACTTTTTCCTTTGTCATTCAGGACATAAAGTGCTTCAGTGCATTTATTTTCGTGAGAACTTTCCATAAAAGGAAGTCCAAGTTCTACACCTCTTTCAAGAACGGCTTTTCCTTGTGCACAGGTTTTGGTAGCGGCTACTCTAGCTAGTTTTGCATGTGCACTTGTTTTTTCCTTTAGATATGATTTTGCAGAACATTCCTTATGGATAACAGTGCCTGGTGTACCTGCTGGACTCCCATTGAGACAAAGTTCAGTGGTGGACACACTGGCGGTGCCCTTTGTATTTACACGCTCGATGGGAGAGGAGGTGATGAAACTGGTTTCACTTTTATTGGTATCTTTGTACTGGGTGAGGGCACTAGAGTCAGTATTCAGGCCAGTGGCAACTTTTATAGGACATTCAGTCTTCTGAATCACTTTTTGATTGCTTGTTATATCAGACAGTCTTGGATTAGGATTTTGTGAGACTGACTTATCAGAGAGGGCTATTTTAGCAGAGTTGGGCTTCGGTTCCATGGCCACTTTTGACATGTTGATACTGCTGACTAGCTGCGTGTGTGCATTCTTTTGCTCTTCTTTAACCGGCGTGAGGGCTTTAATACTGGCTCCGGGGTGGTCATTTGTGGCTGTAGGTGACTGTTCTACATAAAGAGAGGATAATTCTTTTTTCAAAGCATCTACATAGTTTTTCTTGATATGCTCCGGAGACGTTTTTTGCGGAGCGTTTTGCAGCTTTTTACTTTGGCTATTGCAGCTTCCAGGAGCGGATCCCTCTTTTGCATTCAATACAGTTTTTTTGCTAGCCCCAGGTTCGACTGAAAGAGAAAAGTCAACATTCTTTGTCATACATGTGTGAGGATTATGGTCTATCTGGGGAACAGCTGCCTGTTGGTTTACTTCCTCTATAGAGCTGAGTGCAGAGACGTACTTTTCAGAGTTGCTCGATTGTGTCAGACTTGTAGCAGCTGTATTCTCAAAGGATTCTCTAGACGTACGAGTCCTTTCAGAGTATGATGTACTATATCTATGCTCCAGTGAGCACTTGACAGAGGACATATCCTGAGATGTCATCTCTTGTCTATTAGCTTTCAGAGAAAGAGACAATCCTTCTGCTGCTGGACACCTCACTGCTGCCTGCCCTGCGCCTATCCTTTGACTTTGAGTGGAATTAGTCTCATCCACAACATTTTTCTTCATTCTAAGTCCGGACACATCTTTGTTTTGACAAATCTTTGCAGTGCGGCAATCAGCTGGTACATACTCATTCGGCTTCTCTTTAATAGGTCCCTTGTGCCCTGTGAGCATACTTGAGCAATTAGAGCTTGTTTTTGTAAATAATAATAATGCATTTCCAGTGTCTGGAGTTTCGCTCTTTGAATTTCGGCTTTGCTCATCAGGCTTCATGGGGTTAGTACACGTAACGTCAGGCTCGGCTTTTGGAACCTTTGGTCCTGACAGTAATGCTATGTCTAAAGTACCTTCAATTGGCTTCAAGGAAGATACAGCTCTTGCTTCTAGTTTATATTCAGAAGGGCTTTTCCGGACAGGTGTCTCTGTGGTTGTAACACTTGATTTGTCTACGTTATTTTCACATCTATTGTTAGCAGCTTTTAATGATGCAAAAGAAAGAGAACTGCTCTGAACATTGGATAAACAAGTCCTGTTATCTAGCAAGGATAAGGAATCTGTCTGTAAATGTCCGGTCTTTGCCTGCATACATTCATGAGACACAGTAACTATTTTAGACTTTAAGGTTGGGCAGAAACCAGCATCTTTCTCTTCGAAGGACTTTATCTTCCTGAAATAATCAATGTTGCTTGGAGGGGACTTATCTAAATTGTCATCTTTTATGACCTTATCAGAGGGATGGACAAGCTTGTCCTGCAGGGAGCATGAAGTGGGAGCCTTCTTGAGTTCGTAGGATACGTGGGCTGTATCAGCAACGGGGGGACCCTGACAGAATGAATTGGGATCCAAAGAAATGTTGGCACCATTCGGTCGAGAATTTACACTCTTGCAGTGAGTGTCTTTAAACATCGTTCCGACAGAACAAGTTTCATAAGCAGAAAATTTATTCTCAGATATGTTTGACCTCCTTAAAATAGTTTGATGTGCTTTCTCTTCTTTCTCCACCTCTGAGGCTTGGTACCCGATTTCATTGTGCAAATCTTGTATTATATTCTGTTTTAGGAGAAAGTCTGGTCTTTCCGACATTTCTTTTTTCTTTAGGACTATTTTGGCCAACAATTTCTCTTTGTCAAGATCATCCAGGGACTCCTGTCTCCCCAGTTTCCGCGATGCTGGGCGCTTCAGACAGCCTTGCTCTACAGGTCTAACCCGTGTTGATGCAGGAACGTCACATACGTTCTCCTCCAGGCTTTGTAATGTGATGTCACGCGGTGAGGACTGCTTTAGGACTTCTTCCTTGGTTACCTCCAGGTTGTGCTTGCGGGGACATAAGTGTTTCTTCTCACAGCAGTACGACGGTGAAAGCTTTTCCTCGGACTGTACTCTCTTCAACAGTGGAGACCTTGGAGGCTCAGCACTCTTGGGCCTGACCACATGCCTTACAATGGTTGGTGGGGAGTGCATCTTTACTGGGAAGGTGGTTGTTGACTTGGAGCTCCCCACGGAGTGCCCATGTAAAGGAGATGGAGAGCGCTGTGGGGAGGGAGGCTGAGGAGTTGGTGATGGGGTTCTTGCCAGTGGAGAGAGGGGAATGCTGCCAGCAGACTTGCGTCTTCCAGACCTGTACCTCTGACCACCCAGCTTTGGACCCAAGCCATGAAGAGTGCTCGGTCTAATGTGTCCAGAACCTGCTGGGGAATTTGGAGCACTTGAACTTGGGGAGCTGCTCTGCGATGAGTTAGTGCCTATGAAATATGAGCATAAACAGTGAGTGAAAAAGTTATAAATGTTTAATGTAATTAACACATACATTTTAAATATAAGCAAAAACTTTTTTCATTGTCCTCATATACAAAAAAAATGATGCTGCAAATATGGACATTGGTAGAATCTATGCTAAGAAAAAACACAATAAAAACAATTACTTAAATAAAAAGGATTGCATAGCACTGTTCACGCACAACCTTCATAAGATTAATCCATTCAGCCGTATAATAAATGAGTCACTTTTCATAAAGGTGCACAAGCTATGTAATGTGTCCATTGCAGGATTATGCTTATGAATAACACCTCTTTGCCCTCCCTTATGCTAAGATGACAACCTCCGTAGCTCACCAGATGGGAAGTCCGGAGTGGAGCGACAGCTAGGAGTAGGAGATCTGGGTGACAGGCTGTGGGTGGGTGATGCAGGTAAACTTTCTCCAGATGACAGCGAGCGGTTTAGGCAGGAAAAGCTTCGACTCGTGTGAAGCAGAGGAGACGGCTGCTTTGCCAGTTTTTTGAAAAAAGACCTTCTCCTGAAAGTGGGAAACATACATCACATTATTTTGATTGTACAGATTTACTAGATCATGTATCAGCACAGCCACTGTTGCCTGCCTCCCTCTATGCCTTTTCAACCTCACCAGCTACGTTACTACATTACAAAGGTGTTCGGAACTAATTTAGTATTAAAGGAGCTAACCAGGAGATCACAGTTACAAGTATTTCACTGTATACACAGCAAAGAGAACTGCTAAAGAAAGTAAAGGAACCATGTTACCAGGGGGACCCCAGGATATATTTACCAGGGGGCCCCAGGATATGTTGTTAAGTAGAGAAGATAGAATCATCCCTAAATTCTCTCCCCTCAATCCACCTCCAAATATTTTTCACTTCCTTTGTAACAGAGTGAAGATAACAGTGCACCCACTATAATAATCACACCGTTGCTGCTCTACGTCGCTGTTCTCATAGCGCCCCCACTGGTCTATAACACTAATTCGCAGCCGGAACAATAGACAACACACTGCCCAGTTAAGCATTAACATATCCGCCACATTGATAAGCGTAAGCAGTTTGCTGCGCCATCTCCTTGGCACATGATAGGAGTAGAGTAAAACGAAGACAAATTTCTATTCGTCTCTATGTAACTGATATCTTGAGCTCACGAATTGTAAATCAAAACTGTCCTTTATCCACTAGCAGAAGACTTGAACATGACAGGTGTAGGGGTCTCAGACAAAGGCCTTTCTGCTAGTTGGGTAAGGGGAGCTATGACATATGATTTGGGCTCAGAATGGATTCTGTTAAACATTGTTCTATAATTTAGTTTTCACCTGAGCTACAAACATTTATCTAAAACCACAAACGCCTGCAGAAAGCAAACAACAAGCCCATCGTTGCTTGGTGTCCGAATCAATATTACTGTGAGATTTTTATGAAGTATTAAAAAGAAAAACAATAAAAATTGATCTATTGTCATAGAAGCGCATACAGTACAGTCTTCATAATACTTAGCAGACGTGAACAGTCTGCCACCGACCTTTCTATATTCTCCTTCTTCTTTGTTTTTTTGCTGCGTCTCACCATCCGGCTCCTGTAACTGTTTCTCCTGGCAGGTCCAGTTTTTATTGATGTATTTTCAAAGGAGGTTGTAGTGATTGCCACCTTGCTGCCGCTCTGTCAAGAAATGACAATATTAAGGAGCTATAATAAATGAAAAGCATGGTATAAATAAGATTTAGCTATTGAAGAGGCATGAAGAAAGGCATATACGCATGCAATTTGGCTTGCCTACTTTTGCCTAAGCCCCTCCCCTCCCTTTCACGTCCTGCCCATGCCATCAGGTACCAGAAGGGGGCGCTAAACTGAAGGCCCCCACACTGTGCGCTGCAGCGGCTGCGCTCAGAAAAATGGTTTTAAGAATCCTTAAAATAAAAGAACTGCTAATGCACTTATCATAAATGAACATATTGGGAAATATAAAATGCAGCCCCAATCACCTGATCAAAGTGGTTTTCTTTTTGTAATAATCAAATTACTACGGTAAGGAAAAAGAAAAAAAAACTGCTAACTGGATGTGCTGCATAATATTAAGGAGGTGAAGCAATGAATAATGACATGTCACAGTCTTATTATAATTAATGCATGATTATTCTTCCATTATAATTTAACTTCAAGGTCTCCGTTTAAATTATAATAAAGGGTTATCCCTGAGAAATACAGGTCACTTGTACCTTCAACAGGAGTTCTATCACCTCTGTGTGAACAAGCCCGTGAACTGGCTCATCGTTTATATGAGTAATGAGATCACCGGCTTTAAGACCAGCTTGGTAGGCGGGGCTTCCTTCCTCAACGCTCTGCAGTGGAGAGAAAACATATAGATCACCGTAAATGAAGGGAGCGCTATAATATACATTTCTACAATGTACTTCCCACAGCACAATAAGCGTAATTTAATAATGGTAAATCTTACCCAGACAATATGGTGCACGGTGTAAACATCACTGTCACCTACAAACACTCTGATTGCCTGGAGAGTGAAACCAAACTTTTTGCCGGAACTCTGAATGACGATTGGCTGTCTCGGACTAAAAGAAGAGATGGAAGAATCCCTGCTGGGAGAGGAATCTCTGGAGGACGGATCTGAAGATATGGAGAGTGGGGAAACGGGACTCCCAAGAGGCGAGACGCTGTACACATCTGCAATAAGACAGCCGGCATTTAGTACACACCGTGCCGCGCATATAGTGTAAAATACTAGTTATTTCATGAACCAGAGAATAGGCAAGCCATATCAAGCAATTCATACATATGGAAACAAACCATGCAGGCGATGTATTATAAGATGAGGAGAGATGGAAAGTCATAACTTAATCCAAGAAGATCTGGATTTGCAATTTTACTACCCTTTGGCTGGCCCCTCCCATAACTACAGGGGCCCATTGCCAAAATCTCATTCACGTCTATAGGAAAAGTAACTAAAGATGGTAATATTGTATGCTCCTGTGCAAATCTCCCACCTCGGCCTAGTTTACGTGGTCTTTCCACGAACCCAGTTCCACAAAGGTAATACAGATTTTGGACATGTGTGGGATTCTGCATAGCTCAGACTCCTTTATACCACTGGGTGATGCTAATTGGAGACAATTACACACAATTCTCCACTATGCAGCCTACACACAGCAGGAACGAAGGCACTAATGTTTGCAGCAACTTTCTACCACTAAGGCTGAACAGAAAAATTATAGCTGTGGGCAGACTTACTTAATTAATAAGCCAAACTTTCACCATCAATTTAGAACAGATTGCAACATTCTATTCAGTATATCACAACAAAAGCTGACACGCACATTTCTACAGCGGTGTAAAATACTCCTTAATCTTGTCACATGTCAGCTCTGATGACACACCTGACACCTATCTGCTACATTCCATGCTGATGCATCACATTTTAAACCTTAAAAAAATGGGAACCAATGGTTTTCTATTCACAGCTGTCCATCAGAACTCTCAGCAAGTTCTCACAAGTACTGGAGGATGGAAATAATGGTGACAGAGACAACCTTTGTCTGTACAGACGATACATGAACTGAGCTTGGTTAGTTCTATCACAAGCGTAACTGAGCATTGTCTAATACACACAGCATCATTAACTGCAAACAATCATTCCACAAGGCAGTAGTTCTAATTGCTGAAGACAAATACCTAAAACAACCATGGCATCACACTATCACTAGAGCTTCTATAAAGTAGCCTGAGACCACATACATACATTCATTATGGCATTTAATGTGGAACATGTTTGGGAAACAAGGTATGTCCCTGTGACAAGTGTTTTCATCGCAGTACAGGTCATATTTTTTTATTGACTTCTATGAAATTGTTGGGGCTACGATTTTACGTACAAATTAAAAATAGAACAAGGAATTACAAATCGATGCATGTAATAGCATCAAAACAGCCCACCTCACTATAAACCTAGTAGTACCTATTGCTGGGTACTCTCCAAACCTTATAAAGCAGAAGCCAATGATCCATATCTTGCACTAAGGAGAGCTAACAAGATACAAACAAGCTGTCTACAAGCAGGATTAATGGCTCCTATATCTAGGTCTATTCATACATTTTACTCCAATAAGGGGAAAAAATAATTTGCATGTTTTACCCACAATTCTTCAGCTGACATTTAACCCTCTGGGATAAAACCAGTTGTTATAAACTAGCTTTAAATTTGAGCATTTAACTATTAAATTTATAGTAGAGGGCACTTAGACTCTTTCTAGTTCATATAATAACAACACTAATGGATGCACTTTCTGGTCCTGCAATTATATATAAAGAACCATACTAAGTGTGTCACATAAGGCATTAAACAGTAATATCTATCTGTTATAATGGTATATAGATGGTATGAAGGTGTCCACTGTAAACACAGTGCAATAAAGCTGTACACTTATTACATTAGCTAAACAAATATTACACAAGACATGCCAGATAATGTTATTTATAATATGGTTTATAAAAACGAGATGATGCCTATTTGCAATTGACAAAAGCCATCTATGAGGGTAAGCAATGGGTTCCAGTTTTTTGTTTTTTTTAATTGTATCCCTAGATAGGGGACAACGACAATCTAACAAACATTTGTTCTTGCCACTATAACAGCCTATTTGCCAATGCCCCCATAGGTCAATCTATGGCTAAGTGGGGAGGGGGTGGGGTGGGTTGAAGGGAGAGGAGAGGAGAGGAAAGGAGAAAGAAGAGGGGGATTGCAGGGGAGAGTAGTAAAGAAATGCACAGACAGATGTTTAATCCACAAAAGTGTCAAGCCGTGTGCTTCAACCATCTAGGGGCCTCCTTTAGTGAATTAAACCTTACATATGATTTTAGACTTGATATAGTTATCTATATGAGCACAGAGAGAAGGAGGCAAGCACAAATTATGTTGAAGGGGCTCGCAGGTGGTGGGGGGCAGATGGGGCTTCCTAATGCTCTGTGCAATCACAACCCCCCCATTGCCAAAAGCAAAATCAGGTTCAGTGACAAATGCGGTGGAAGGTTTAAAAATCCCATTCAATGCAGCTTACATTAATAGAACAACTTCTTCTACAACCACAATGCTGCTTTCTGCTCTCCATCTAACAGGGGAAACCCCAGAGCCACTTCCTATAGGGCTCTAAGAGGATGAACGGTGGCCACTTAGGTTAGGATTTAAATATATCATGGCTTTTAACAGTAGGAGTCATGAAAAGTTGAAGATGCTTGTTGGCCCTGATATATGCATGCTTAAATACTCCTTGGTCTGATTCCGCGGTCAGATAGCAGTCTGCAGATAGAGAGGCTTTGCATTTAAATTGCAAATCTCCAATCATAATTAAAAAGAGATTTTTCTGCAGCACCAATTGCTGAAAATATATATTCTAATTCTCATTTTATTAGTTGTGGGGTGCAGCAACCAAACTGAATACAATAACAATAAGAAGAGAAAAAGCTTCGTTTAATGTGGTGATTAGAGTTTCTCCTTGTTGCAAGGTTTCTGAATATCTTTTTGTTATTTAAAACCATCTTTTATTGATTATTCAATAAAACCACATAGGTTAAAAAACAGTGAAATAAAGTGAAAAGTGCACATGTGAATTTATTAAAAACCGTGAATTTAAAATAGCTGGGGGCAGTTTTAATTGTCATTCCCATATCTGATTGAGGTTATCTTACTCCAGATGATCAGTCTGAATAGTTCACAATTACCAATACAAATGAATAAAAGACCTCATATATTAAATAGTTGCATGTATGTAAATGATGAATGTGCTTATATATGTGGTTTTATTAAATTATCAATAAAAGTTGGTTTGAAATAACAAAAAGATATTAATTCAGAAACCTTGAAACAAGGAGAAACGCACATTAAATAAACCTTTTTCTTGTCTTATTATTAAATCTCCAATCATGTAGACTGCAATACAGCCTTGATGTACTACTTTCCCAGGTATTTGTGGGTAAATGTCAATGTCCATCCAATGAGGATACAAACTTACAGTATGTTAAATGCAATTTGTGCAGCCACATAATGTTGCTGGAATTTGGAACTATTGGCCATCCCGGCAGGAAATATATTGTATGGGTGCTGTACTGTGTATGTAGACACAAACAATCAACAACAAGGATGCATTATGAAAAGTGCGTATGTGACAATAATGGATGACAAATGGTGAGAAGGTCATGCAAGGTCACAAGGATTCATGCTGAGGACTTGTAGCTCTACCTCCAGGGATCATGAGAGACAGAGCGCTAGTAGAGATGGACTTAGTGACTTTCCCAGACAGTTTCTGTTTCTCTGTGTTGTCTAATCGCTGACGACCCGTAAGAGCAGCGGCCTCATTCGTGGGCTTTGAGGAATTATCTGCACTGTCCACACTCTCGCTCCTTCCATTTATCACATGATCTAAGTGTTCTGAAAAACTACTCACTGTTCAAGGGAGAAAGGACAGACATATTAAAACATCCACAGCTTGAGAGGATAGATCAGCTCTATTGACTCTACCCAGAGAGATGCGAGAGGTATCGACTGTGCTGCAAGGATCAGTAACATGGGAGACTTGCAAGGATTATAAATGCTTTAATACATGTAACTGATACGGTGGCAGACATTTTTTGGGGGAGGAACTAAAGTAAGTCTATAGGAACTAGTGACACCAATGGGATAAGGCTCATCTCAAGCAATAATATACCTAAAACGTACTTGTTTTAAAACATACAGTGCCTACACATTGGTTAACTAAACATAGCTAAGGGGCAGTACAGTCGGCAATGTCTGAAAATTGTAGCAGCACTTTATTTTTATTTTATAATGCATTGCATGTGTTTTTACAGCGCAAAATAAGCAATCATATAATATTTCTTATATAGGCACATCTGGGGTTATCAGATGGGCAAACAGCACATATATTAATGCAGAGCACAAGAACTGAGTAAACTGTCTGCACTATTTATTTTCATTATCATTTTTTTTTATAGATGCCCCCTCAAGGTGTTGTCATATTTCAGGAAGAATTAGTTTAAAACTTTGCACAGAGATCAACGTAGCAGTTCCTACTCACTAGATGCAGAGAGAGTGTGAAGAGAAACCATAGTTCAGGAAATGTATAGGAATCCTTTAATAAAGCTAGCTCTAATTATTTGTCTGCTACTTATGAGGATTACTAAAATATTACAATACCCAGTGTACTTGGACTAAGGATAAATAATGCAATTCAATATAGTTTTGGAATTCATTATTTGGAAAGTTTTTTGCAATTCACAATTGGAACTTTGACACACAAATCCAGAACTGATAAACCTCTAAGTGTCAGCAGAACAGTGTCAGCATCATTCCCTAATAAATTTACTTTCAGAGTGATGATAACATTATCAACTCTAATGATAAACACGTTATGTACACAGAACACACGATGTACTTTGCCAAGAGTAATACAGGATATTGTTAGCGGAAAAATAGGCACAATACTTCAGTTATTTATCACTTCTACTTAAAGTAATGAGCAGGTGGCCACTTATTTTAAAGTTAGATCTATACTGTCCCCTGTGAAATCCAGTATATAACAGAACTAGAATATATCACTAATGAACGGCTAAAGAAGCCAATCTTGAGTCTAGAACATCCGCACTAATGTTATGTAACAATCTAGAATTCCATCTAGGCAACGTTTGGTGGATCTTGACCAACATTCGCGTTGGTCAAGTCATCAATACTGAGCTTTTACTTCTCTGCTGTAGATCTGTACACACCTGAAACCGTAGAGCTGCTAATGCTGACGGGTGTGGTGAGATCAGGGTCGTCCTGTGGGGAGTCCTCCGAGACTAGAACAGATTTATCTCCTTCCTCTTGGGAGTCCCCAGCACTGGACTCATCACGCTCTAGGTCGGAAGAGATAGCAAATTTTGGCAGCAGACTGGTATTGTGCCGTTGCTTGAGACTTTCGGTGTCAGAAGAGGTCGATATAGACAGTTGTTGCCTGTTTGGTAAAACAAAACTTTGTAACATTATAATTAAAAGACAAACACAATCTAAATACATTGCAATGGTTCACAACTCTGCGTGTCAAATTAGTCATTACATTCTTATTAGTCAGTGTTTGTACATGATAATTGGTGCCCAATTTTTACAGCTTCAAATAAACTGAAAGGACCAATAAAACCCCAAATTCAACTTGTCAGAGAATTGTTCATTGTAAAACTGACTTTCCACTGCAGCTCTGATAAAAAGTATTATCTCCCTGGTAAGCTCCTCCCTGTAGGACAGAATGAGATCTCATCCAAATCATAAAGCTTGCTGATTTAGTTACTGTGACATCACTGGCCCTGCCCCCAGTTATGAATCCACCAATCCACGTAGTGTATTTCTGCATAGAAGCTATCACACAAACCAATCAAAGGGGTGGGTTCAAATAGCCTTCAGGTCCCATAGGAACCCCTACCAGGGATCTTGTAGGTAAAAATCTCAGCTCATTTTTGTTCGCACCTCTATGAGTGATGTTTCCTGTACTGGAAATGCCAAGAATTTGTGCAGGAACACATCGAGGAAGGTTCTTTCCTAACAGAATCTGCCCCAAACTCTACCTGCTTAGTTAGAGAAGCACCTACCTCCTAACCTGCTGCAGAGGACTAAAACAGAGCGTGATGGACATATTTAGTCAAGTATATAAACACACAGGTATGCCGTGTAGAGTATTCAGACATACGAATATAATATAATGTAAATATATATATATATATATATATATATATATATATATATATATATATATATATATATATATATATATATATATATATACACACACACACACACACACACATATATATACACACACACACACATATATATATATAATGAATGTTGGACTACACTCTCAGTTCCTGTAACGGCCTTAGCTATGCTTCCACTTTACTTTTTGGCTTCTCAATAAATCCCCCTTGACCACACTTCAGATGTTTTAGGAAGGTATTTTCTTTCCAAGCACAAGGATGCCTCACATACATCTCTCCCATACACAGAACACCACAAACTCTCTATAACAGAGTATCATCACACTGCAATGTGGAACTAGACAAGCAGGGATGGTCTGTACCAATAATGTCTACTAGACCAAAACAGCAATATGTGAAAACGTCTTCTGTTATGTAGCTGTAATGTGCCCAATTTGATTTATTTTGTAGTCCTTACTAGCCAATGCACAGTGCATGTACATCTAGGTCAATGGTTACTGAGCGGTCAAAGGGGGTAAAAAAGCCTGATCTAGAGATGAATGTAAAGGTTCCCCGCTTTTGTGTTTCCACAACTGTATTCTGATTTGCACACATATCTTGTGTACAGATGCGTGCAGAGCAAAGACGCAACAATCATTATCAACTACACAACTTGGACAGTTTTATGTAGTTGCAACAATGATGATTCCATAAACCAACGTAAGTCATGATCAGTGTAACTCAAAATAAGACACTTGTCAAAGGAGCGTGCGTCATATGCATCAGAACAGCCGTAGTGTGCAGCATCTGCAAGATAACGCCCATGCATGGGCGTGGCTTTATACTGCGTTTAGAGCAGCCACTTATTTTGAAATAGGAAGAGATCTGTCTGCTCAGTAAGCTACTCTCCATCTGCTTAGACAAACCTAAGACATTTACATTGCAAGGGAACACTCTGCCCTAATGCCAGCCTGAACATTCATCAATATCTTCATATTCTACTCACATCTCTGAATATTCTGAGCTCCAACTCAGAGATTCCACTGGAGGTAAATTCAGGCTTTTTGTTTTCTCTGTAGTATCGTCCTTTTCCTCCATCTTGTTCTGCATCAGTTGGTCAATGCTGCTAAATACCTAAAAATATGAAGATGTGGTTAAAAGTTCTGCAAGAGATTTTATCATGTGCAAAGAGCAATCATCATCCATTCTTTTTCATAACAATTATTGTGTAACACTCACATTTTATTTTCATTTATTCTAGAAGTTTTATTTTTTTCTAATTCGTTCTCTTAAAGGGCTTTCATTTTTAAATTGGACTATATCCCAATTTTTGTGCTTAGACAATGATGTTGCTTAAAATACAGTGATACATTAGTTTGTAGTTGCTTTACAGGACAACAGCAGAACATCTTAGGACCCAATGTAATAATTAGTATTGGCACAAACGTAAAAGTCTTCTCCAGAACAAGGATCGTTTCATGATCCTCTCCATGTACAGTGCTGTGTAATAGGTCAGTGCTTTATAAAGGATAACAATAATAACGGTTTAACTTATTAAACCCTAAACTTAAGCTATCCTTTACCTTCCTATTGTACAGAGGGGTTTTTTGTACCTCAATGTATTGGTGCACATTTTTTCCATGTCTGTGCAATATGTATATGTACACTGCATGGATATGAGAAAAAGATTATGCAGATTTGAATTTTTTTTGCAAAATTATTGCAAGACAATTAGCAATAAAAGTTTACAAAATGTTGATCATTGTACCTGAAACATATTTGTTACTTCTTTGTTTCATTCCTCTCCTTCACCATCAAATTCACCTTAGTTAAACTTTACCCTGCCGGCAGCGGGCCGACTAACCTGCCTACAATACATATCTATGTGATTACTTTCCCCATGAGTCTTTGCTCACAGAAGTTCTACCAATGCTCGAATCTTACAATGTGGCATGAAAAGGGGCAAAGAGAGATGAATCTCCATAACTGGACACCAACGTGTGTGGCACAATTCTTCATTGTCATTGGCAGTGAAATAGTTAAACAAAAAACTAAATATACTGAAATAATGTAGGCGTTGTTAACTTCAATACAATTGAAGATAATTTTTTAATTTCTTTGTTAGAAATCTACTAATCTTGTATTATAAGGAATAATGCACCCCTAAAGCATACGGCCTTAGTGACTTGTAACATCCTTCAGTTTCACAGTAGGGGGTGAAATATGCCATAAAGTACAGTGGGTGTATTACTAGATGTAGAGTTGACTTACTTTAGAAAACCTGTGTGAGCATGAGGAAAACTGTCTAATTTCCATACTGAAGTCCTCATCGTTCGTATCGTCCTCCTCTTCTGTTTCCATGTGATGGTATTTTTCAGACCGAGCTTAAAAATAAATATTTATAAACGGGAATGGTCAGAAAAGAGCATGAAGAACATAAACAAATAAAGCATTTAGGTTTCCCTTTCATCAGTGATCTGGAGGAGAAAAGTGATCCACAAGGAAATGGAAAAGCAACAACCAGTTACCTTATAAATATAGTTAAATGGAGGGAAAATAATTGATCATTCCATACAACGAAGGGAATGTAACATTAACATACATATATTATATATATGGAAAAGTGGCTTTTTGCAGAAGTGCAGGTAGGAGCACAGACTTCAATGGCTAGGTCACCACTATCCTTTCAGTACCAGCATTGTCTGTACAGAGGTGCACATCATCCACTTAAGATTAATCACAAATTGTACTACACCCTGATAACCTCCATAGATGGCCTTTCATTCCACTTACTGTCAAAATAGCTGGTGTCATCTTCTGACTCTAACTGTGGAATGAACTCTGCTTTCTGCCTCAGTAAAGTGTTCCAGTCCAAGGTGCAGAAGAAGGGATGTTGCTTCACCTCATATGCACCCCCTGTGAAAGCAGCAAGACAGTGTTATATGCAGACATTATACTGAACAAAGCAGATGCCACGATAAATCCTGATGCCCTTCTGTGTGTTAAGATGCAGCCACATGTCAAACGTTAAAGTGAAACGTAACGCCAATGTAAATGTAATGCTGCATGTGAAGTGCATCTGTCATTTATGGGAGCCGCCCTTTAAGTTACAACCACTCCGTTCTACATAAAGAAGGTTGTTTCATCCAATACCCTGGATGTCAAGTTTGCTGGGAAAGGGACAAGTCTGTAAAACAGTGTTTCTCGGCTGTGAGTGGTCCTCAGTCCCTGAACTTACAGGGTCCCATCACAGTCACAGGTAACATAACAAACACAACATGTGCATATTAATCAGTCACTAATTAGTCCTACCACCTCCTGACCATCTAATCCATCACCTCTTCCTTCGCCCGCCATCTCCATTTTCAACCAGCTAGTCCTACTGTCTCTCACCACCCCTCCCTCTAGAATGTAAGCTCTCACGGGCAGGGTACTCTCTACCTATTGTCCCATGTCTGTCAGTTGCCTGACTCCCTCGTACGTCCTGTCATGTATTTTGCTGCCCTCTGTGTGAGTCCTCATAGCATTACTTACACTCATCTGTGCTACTTATATGTATTACCTCATCTATTTGTTATCTGCTTCTGTATCCGGCGCTATAGAATGTGTGGCGCCTTATAAATAAATAATAATTGGCCCATCTGAATTACAGCTAGGCTGGGGTCATCTGCTGTCAGTAGGCCCTGAGAACCAGGGTGAGAAAGACTGTTTCGGAAGAGTGAAAAGAACCAGAATTAGCAAACTATGTCTTATGGATTTGGCGCGTTAGGAAGGTAATGAAATGATACATTACTAAGGTGAGTAGCCATCCCTAATAGCTGTAACTGTCTTTGGTAGACAGTACCTATATATACCCTGCAGGTGGCACTGTGAACACAATTTAAAACAGCAGAAAAAATACACAGACAGGCAACCTGCAGTAAGTAATACAGACAGCTATTTATATATCTTCTATAACTTTAGATTAAACTGATATGTTTCTGTCAAGCAGGTTGTGCAATAAATATAGGTTGGCTTCATCACTGGAATCTGATTTTTTATATCCACAAAACAAATAAATGAAGAAAGGACAACAAAATATATAATTATGGAGATGTAACAACCATTTCTATCTGACAAGAATCTGAGTTGTTAACAGTTTGTTGGACACGATTATCCGGAGATCTGAGAGATAGAGGTGAAGCTGCCAGTGGTCTGACCTAGGCAGCAAGAAAGACTGCTAATGTGGGAAATGACAAAGTAACATGAATCCTAGCAGACAATAGCTGGTTTAACCTTGATATGCCCTTTGAACATGAGATAGCATGCTGGTGATACAGGCCCAGTGACTACATAGGGGCAGGACAAACGCAAGAGAACTTCGTAGAAAAACAACGAGAGTCACTCTCATTAAGTAGACATGCTCCATGATCTAAGGTGAACTTTATATATTTGCTTAATTAGACGCTAATGGCCATGTGTCTTTATTAAGCCCACTTGTCACACTGCTTTATGGTGTAATCTGAAATGCTAGTTTTGCATAGATTAGTACATTGGAAGTGTTTGGAGGTGAAAACTGCAATCCCCATGATGCAGATGACCAGGGGATATATTTACTAAACTGTGGGTTTGAAAAAGTGGAGATGTTGCCTATAGCAACCAGATTCTAGTTATTTAGTGCATTCTACAAAATGACAGCTAGAATCTGATTGGTTGCTATAGGCAACATCTCCACTTTTTCAAACCCGCAGTTTAGTAAATATACCCCCAGGTGTTGGGAACACAGTGCATGTAGTGTTTCATGTAAAAATGAACAGGTCAGGTAACTGTATAACCTAATAAAGCAGCTAGTTAGAAGAATCAATAATAAAAAAAATAAAAAAAATCGGCCCTTTTGGTCTAATTAAGTTACATATTTAACGATAAGTTATGCTTTAATGAGCCTTTAAAATTTTTCACATAACCACATTATTAGACATTAAAAAGATGAACTTCCCATTTAAATGCAAAATATTCATAATTCTACGTAATATGTGTATTTTTTTTCAGACTTCATTTCTCTCTAAGTGATCAGCAAAATATATTTGGTCCATTCCTCTCTTTTGCATTTGTTGATAGAGCTGCCACCAAATACAATGAAACAGGTCTCCCTTGCGTGAGATTATTAGTCAGCTCATAAAACTCTGAAAGGAATTACACAAGGATAGGACGGAGATCTCTGCTGTATAGTTACAGCTCCCACCACTGGCCAAATTATTGTGAGCCAAGGTAGAACACTTGCCTCACGTACTCAGGTACCAGGCTGCAGGCTTTAAAATAATTAATGTTTTAGTTTATTGTCTTCAATAATTTTATTCACATGCAAAATAAATCTCATTAACACAACATTTGATAATCATTTAGCCATCTTTTACCACAGCTGCAATGTTGATGAATGCAGATTTATAACATCAGCATATTTGCCAACTTTGGCACAAAGGTATCCGGGAGGGGGTTACGTCATGGGGGCGTGACTATGCGATCGCATCGTGAGGCTCTGCCGCCTGTCAAACTTTGCCAATTTCAGCCCATCACAGCGGGGGGCAGGGCTTGGTGACACATTTAGCCCCGCCCCCACTTCACCAACGAAAAGGGCAGGCAGTGGGAGGTTGCCCTGCTCTCCCGGGAGTCCAGGAGAACTCCCAAAAATTCGGGAGAACTATCATAACATATGCAGAATGGAATAATATAAAAGACACTCCCAGAAACTGTCCAACTTTTTTACTTAAGTAATTGTATATACAATGACAACAAGGAGGAATGATCATTGGCTGTTCACCATGTAGTTTCATGGTAGTCCTTCAACATTTTCCATAAGGGATCTGTGTTAATATGTGCTACAGAAATACACTATTATTAGTATTCTGCATTACATAGAATAGGGAATATCTAATGTCTGATCATATTACATACAAAACAGTACATGATGTCACATTCATCCCCCCGCAATATGAAACTTTTTATCACTGCTTTTTGTAGCAATAAAAATAAATAAATCAGCTACTGCCTGAATTTACTAAGCCTCCGTCACACTCTATGGCGTACCAGCGATGGCATTACACAACAAGTATAGCAACAGTATAAGTACTGTCCCAATACTTAAAATATGCTTCTCCAATGTAAAAATCTGGTGATGTAAAGAGTGATGGCCGATAATTCGTCAGGTGTCATCTTTTCATAAGTAGACCTGATAGTGTTAAATAGTTTATTGATTAAAGCCGTTTTAGTGGCCACTCTCGGATCTGTAAGTAGAGCTGTCATTACAGCACGTACAATGACATGACAAAACTGCCCACAGTACCACGTATCCACCTTCAGGGGAGAGATTTAATAAACTTCCACAACCTCGCACGATGCCTCTCAATGGGATGTTTAGGTAGGAAACATGGTCATTCTCTCTGTCCTCACTCCAACTGTACCACATCACCAGTTGCTGCACCAAAATACCAGTCGCCAGTGGCTGCATTAAAATGGTTATCTGGTAATGCTTCTGCCTTGCAGCAGTGAAACACACTTTCATCAACATCGGATACAACTAATATTTTGCTTCCGCAGGGGCAAACGCAGGATTTGTAGAGGGGGGTTTCCACACCACGCCACCAGTGGATGTGACCAGCATGCATGGAGGCGTGGCTATAATTTTAGACAGTGCTTGGCTGCTCTCCAACTCTTCCTAATATACACAGGCAATGCTGCGTGCACTACTGTTAGGTGCACACAGCTCTCCCTTTTCAAGCAGAGCTGTGTGAAGCAGGAGCAGGGTCCAGCCACCTCAATTATACAGTGCCCTAGGCTTTGAGGGGGGTTTCCAAGCACTAGGAACCCCCTCCCTCATTTTGCCTATGATACGTATCAATTGTTCCCCCCACCTTTTGTAAGCTCATTGGGGCAGCGCCATCATTACCTTAAGTTTCGTATCATTGTATGTTATTTATTTGTATAGAGGATAATAATAATAATAATAATAATAATAATAAGTGTATAAAGTATACTTCACTATTATCCATGCACATTACCTGTCCCAATTCTTTCCAGTGGATTCTGTCTGAGCAGTAAGGCAATGAGGTCCTGAGCATCAGGGGGCGGAGCGTCATCCTTTTCAGGCCAATTTATTTCATCTGTTACCCAATAAAAAAAAATAAAAAAAAGTTAAAAAACAAGTACATCCACTACCGGACAGCAATATATATCAAAGCTTATGTATTCTTGACCAATATACCCAACATGACTCAACTAAATCTGTCCAGAATGCTTCATGTGACCTTTACCAAGGCAGCCATGGGAGAAATCCGTTCTTTACAATGTCTGTCAATACTGGCACAAGGCCCAACATATATATAAGCAGTAAAGTGGAAGTTAATGTCAAAGGTGGATACTGTGCGAGTTTTATGGACATCTATGAAGCAGAAAGTATTTAAATGTAGGCTTCACTGCTTCTATACCTGCCCCATTCCTTTGCTGACTGCAGACATCTTTATTTATGCAGAAACAAAAGTGATTAGTTTACAGTTTTCAAGTTGACAAATGCCGTGATTGGTGGATTTATACACATGGGAGGGGCCAGTGACATCCCATCAAATCTAACTAAAATGTTACGCTTTGCAAATTCAGCTTTTCGTTAACATTTAGTAGCACCCTTGTATTTACAATCCATCATTTGTGTGGTACAGAAGGTGGCGTTTATTATAGGAAAGGGGGTGGGAGGGGATATCACACTATAACAAAGTTGCAGTGGGAGGTCAGGTTAAGACTAAACAAAGTATTTCACCTTCATGCTTAAGATATGAAAACTATATATTCAGGCTTGGCTGGCAGACAATAAAAATACAAAATAATTAAATGAAATGTAATTATCATTTATAAGCACTATCTTACAGAATGTGGCTTTAGTTAAGTGACAAGTGGTGGAAATATTTCCTCACACCTTACTCCTTAACAAAGCTGCAGATAATTCAGGTTAGGGTATACATGAGGGTAATGTGACTGCAGCACGGTCTCCTGGAAGCATTGTCTCAGCGCACCGAGGAGACGGCACAGAGCGTCAATTACCAGCAGCAGCAACTGCTTATGACCACGACACTCCAATGAGATTAGATCACCAGAATACAGGGCACATGGGCCAACACACTAGTGCATCAATCAAACGAACTCAGAGAGGAAGAGGGTTCAAACTACTATGCTGAGCAGCAGAGCAATCTGACAACAGGTAAGTTAGAAGGATAGTGGGGAGGTAAAGTATGAGCAGTTTAATTGCACGAAGAAATGAGAAGAGGGTAACATGAGGAGGGAAGTCAATGAGGAGAGAGAACAATGGAATGTGAAAGATAAGAGGAGGACCAGTGAGCAATAAGACATGAAAATGGGCAGTGAGAGACGTGAAAGGGGCCAATGAGTCTAGCAATGAACATTACAGCAGGAGAGGGACTAGTCATATGTACAAATATTTTCCCTTTGGAACCACATATATGGAAACCCCTCTAGAAATCCTGTGATTGCCTCTGAAAAGTCTGAATTATGCTTAATTGATGAGAGAGACTACAAAAAACCCTCAACCGTACTTAACTAGTGTTATTAGCAATTACAAGAAGGGTTCCTTGCAAAGCAGTTTGCACTCACGTTGTGAAGAACAGTACAATATTTATTTAATTAGCGCTCAGAGCAATATAATTATTAGCACACAGAGGTAAATGACGGTACACCGGATGTAGAGAACAGCTTTACATCTTAAATCTAAAGTCTCATGTTTATTATACAATAGAGGCTACTTCATGATACATATAATTAAAACCCACTTCTATTTAATTCTAAATAGAATAATGAGTCAAATCCATTTTGTCTCTGATTTTCTGGAATACTCAAAGTATACGAGTATAAATAATCAGAATGTGAAAATTGTGCTGTACGGTAAAATGCCAATTTGCACTTGTATTCGTTAATGATTAGTGCGTGTGTTTACGTCAAATAAGCATCTTAGCAATTAATTCAGCCACCTGCAGTTTACTGTGATTAATTTTGACATTTTGTTTTACTGCGCTGATTTTTTTTTTTTGTCGTGTTTTTCTTTAACTGTTGGGTCCTATCATGTTTTGATAAGAATTTTTGACATATCACTTTGGAGTTTTTCATGGTTTTTGAGACAGGGAGACTACCGTAGCTCATAATGGGATGTCTGGCTTTCATGCAAAAATAACCCTAATACCGCTTTCATACTGCCGCCCTGGCAATATCCTGGGTTTTTCAAGCCGGGTTTTTGCCAGGGCTCGGAGCGTCCCAGCTCAGAAACACCATTCATACTGCACCTCGGACCAGGGAATTTCCCGGGTTGACCCCATTCATACTGCACAAGTCTGTGCCCTGGCAATTTGTGGGAGTCATCACCAGAGCAGTTTTCATTGGCTGAAAAATGGTGATGTCATTGAAAGGTGACTGGTTTTTTGACGCATTAAGATGATGCAAAAGTGGGTGGTGATTGTTTACTGTTAATACACACTTTTTCAGTGAAATAAAAGCAATTTTCTCCAACAAACTCCGATTCTGCTTCAGCTTGATCTGCACTCCACCATTTCTCCTAAACTCCTTCTCGAATCTTCCACGGGCTCCCACCGATGACATCATCCTCCAGAGACAGGCAGACAGCCAATCAGCTTGTTTTCTGTGCAACCCGGATTGAAAAACCCAGGTTGCACCATTCATAGTGCAGGCAACCCGGGTCCGACCCGGGAATTACCCCTCGATAAATCCCGGGTTGAAGACCCGGGTTTTTAGACCCGGTATTTTTGACTTGTACCATTCATACTGCACCAAGACCCGGATCGTTTGAGCTCGCCCCGGCAAAAACCCGGGATTTTGGTGCAGTATGAATGGGGTATAAAAAAAGAAATATTTACAAGAGATGGTTTTAAATATTGTCTAAAATAAATGGTTATTGCAGCGGTTCTTACAGAATTACGTTGTATTTTATCATGAAAATGAATAGCTGCAGTTAAGAGGAAGGTGTCCTATATCATTTGGCCTTTCTTGAATGCCTTTAACTCTGTTACAATTTCTAAATTTAGCACTTATGGGGGCAGGGGCTAGGGCTGAGGGAATTGTAAAAAAAAAAAATTCTGTGAAAAGTGCATCCAGAACGGCCGCTAGATACCGCACGCTATTTTTAATTTTTTTTACTAACAAATTGCTCATTTTTGCTCGTGCACCATAGAAGTGTGAGGAAAAATGATCATTATTTTTTACGATGGCAACGGTAAAAATGCGCGTCCGTGATATTCTGAGGAACATTCAGACAACTGTATCTGCCCCGTAGAGTTTAGTTGGCCGTGTGTTACAATTAAAATGGAATTCATGAAATGTCCACTTATTCACTTTCATTTCATTAAATTTCAACTTTGTGCTGGGAAAATGGATAAACACGTATGAAAACTAGAGCGAGCTTTAGCCATCATTTACTGATTTGTAATGCGTTTCCCAGGTGCTTACTGGTAACGCACGAAAAACTGGCTGTGTTGTGTTCTAAAATTATAAATGCAATGTTACAAATTTTAGAATACAATGGTGGAAATGGCTTCATTGACTTTTATTTGACCTATATTATTAAAAAAGGAATATATACACATATCTTTTAAAAGTAACAAATCTATTTATTTTTTGAAGCCATCAAAAGCAATACATAAACAACAACACAAGTAACTGTACAAACAAAATAAGTAATAGTGCGCAAACCAGAATATTTTAGCTTTAACCGAGGTCGATGATGCCTGTTTTTCCATTTAATGTGGGTGGGGAGTATAAGATAGCGTGGGTATAGAAAAGATACTTGTGATGGTGGAGGTTCGGAGTAATTGACCTCCGTCCACAGTGACTGTAATTTGAGACATTTGGGCGCTGTAGGATTGGTAAGTTTTTTTCTTTTCTTTTTTTTTTCTTCTTCCTGTCCATGGCGGGATGCAGAGGGAGCAGAGCGCGGATGCAGAGGGGGCAGAGCGCGGATGCAGAGGGGGCACAGAGTGTGTGGATGCAGAGGGGGCAGAGCGCGGATGCAGAGGGGGCAGAGCGCGGATGCAGAGGGGGCAGAGCGTGGATGCAGAGGGGGCAGAGCGCGGATGCAGAGGGGGCAGAGCGCGGATGCAGAGGGGGCAGAGGGGGGATGCTGAGGGGGCACAGAGTGTGTGGATGCAGGAGGCACAGAGTGTGTTAGCTGTAAATTATTCTTTGACAGAAATATAATTGTAAAAAAAATATATAAAAATATTATTTTCCCTTGGATTTATGTGTATTATTTTTGCATACAACTAAATAAATATTTCTGTCCTGACCTAAATACTTACTACATTTTTTTGACTACTTAAAAAACGGGACTGCTCGGTAATTATTTTGGAGGGGTGTCTTGAAAAAATTATGGAAACTCTAAGGGTGCCGCGAACTGCAAAAGTTTGGGAACCACTGGTCTAATGTGTGTCTTATATGTGGATATATATTTGTCATGGAGATGCCATTATGTTCATTTCTGCATTTTTGCTGCAACACAATTATATTATGGTCATTGTGTCATATGAGAAATAATGTGATTCAAATGTAAAAATGTTCAAAATACTTTAAATTCATTTTAATATTGTGGCAGATTTGCATACATTTCAGTGGTGAAGGTTCAAAAGTTTTTAAAGGCCAAAATGAACTATTTAAAAAGCAAAACATCTTGCATGCCAACTTGGCTGCCATTTCTAAAATAGAGTAATTTGGATTTAAAGTATAAGTTATGAATATGCATCTCTGCTGGAAGGCATTTCGAGCCAGGACAGTGTTTTGCCGCTTGCCTTAATTAAAGCTGGTTGATTCCCTAAGCTACTGGCGCGTCAAAGTGTAACCATATCATTTACATGCGCGAGCTAAACTATGTTCAACATATATTATGTAAATATTTTCAGAGATCAGTAGCCGATATGCAGTATATAGTATATATTGCATATTAAATAAAATATAATATATATATATACATATATATATACATACATATATATATATATATATATATATATATATATATATATATATATATATATATATACACACACACAGCAAGAGAGTAAAAAAATAAAAATAAACATATACTCTGTACAACATAACGAACCAGCAAACTACACCAGCTCTGTACAGTACATTATGCAGAATAAATGCCATTATGATCATAGATGTGCTGCCATAAACATCGCTTTTTAATGCATCTGGGAAATTTGTGGAAACAGCAGGTAGGGAAATAAGGGATTTTGTTTAATTATCATTTAGTTTTGCCACAAGCTGCGTAATGGTACTTGGGGTCAGCCTGCAGGTTCACACCGGAAAGGTTATTGAATTTTAAATGAAAGAAGAACAGCTGTTATATAAATAACATTACCTTGTAATAACCCTCAGTGAACTCATTAACAATCTGTGAATTCTCTTTGTTTGCTTTCTGCTTTGCATTATTTACTATAAGAGCCCCCTAGTTAGTCCCATTAAGGTTTATTTGGCTATTTTCTTTTATTTGCAAAGACAGCACCCGGTGAGTGTAATCCAGTGGTGAGCCAAGTGACTGCATGTCCCTAACCGGCGTTGGCCCAGTTTTACTCTTTGCAAATAATCAACATTTTGGGTAAGGTATAGTCTAATTATGCCCACAGACAACACACTAAATTATAGAAATTAGATGCAGAGAGGTACTGAATTATTTTACATTCGAACGTGAACCTGTAGCGATGGCTACAAAATAGAAATAACTGACATCATCTCACAAAAGAGGAAAACAGAAGTAAAAGAATGCATGTACACCTAGGGGTAGATTTACTATAACTTCTAAAAGGTAAAGCTGTCGCCCACAGCAACCAACCAAATTCTAGCGATCATTTTTCTAGAATGTGAGATAAATGACAGAATTTGATTGGTTGCTATGAGCAACACCTCCACTTTTTCTTTTAAGCAGCTTTAGTAAATCTACACCGTGGACTACAAATACAGCCAAAAATGTCCACCACCAGATATGAACCTTGGAAATAAATAAAAGCACTGTTCAGTGATATCCTGACACTTCACAGCAGCTCTGTTAACAAGTAATGTGTTATCTCCATTACAGAGAGCTGAGGCTCCTCCCAAATCTTTATGAACGTGTTCTAAAACAATCTACGTCAAACAAAGCTGATGCGGCAGGCATTTCAGGTAATATGACATAACGGTGTATGAATGGGCCAATCCACACAGTGCATTTGTGCACATCGAGGGGCTGCTTTAGAATTAGCAGGATATCTAGCTACTCTGTGCAAAGTCTGCACCAGGAAATACCATTCTACGAGATAGTAGGGGGGGAGGAAATTAAAACATAACCCTGATTTACAGTTGTGAGGGGGGGGGTCACAACCTAGTTCAAACATAAAACCATCTTTGCCAACTTCGGGAGTTTCGGGAAGGAGGTGGGCGTTTGGGGGCGGGACGGTGCGAATCGTGCCATTTAGCCCTGCCCCATAAACTATCATCACAATTTCTAGCCTATGATGGGAGGGGCCACCATGACATGAGAATCGCGTCCTTAGCACTGCCCCTGCTACTTAACTAATGAAGTGGCCAGGAACCAGGAGATTTCCCTGCTCTCCAAGAAATCCAGGTGGACTCCCAGAAATCCAGGAGTCTAACATACTTCCCAACATTTAGGAATCTAGCATCGGGATGGGGGCCTGGCCACAGAGCAGCAGTGAAGGACAAATACCCCAAAAATTCCCACACTCAGGACAAAGCTGTATTGATGTTGGATGGCGAAAAAGAGCCCTCAAATCGGGAGGTATGATAAAGTGCAGTAAAAAAATAGAGCTGGGCAAAATGTGTGAGCAGCATGCAGCGCTTGTCCGGCGCTCAAAACAGGCTTCCATTTGCTCCCATTACAGTGCAACACATTAGTCTGCACCTCGGCCAAATTTGCACCTTACTCTAAATCAGCACCCAAGTCTTCCAAGCTGTCAATCAGTCTGGCTGCTAAGTTACCACATTTCTCTTAACACGGCCATAACAGAGCATGGGGGACACAGTTAAGTATAAAACACTCCAGTTGTTTCATGTACATTGATTATCTCAATCATCCACAGATTTGGAATATATTAATGTCAGTTAGTGACTTTACTTGCTATTTAAATAGTGTCAAATGTGAATCCATAGACTGAATATTGCTTAAATCTAGGAATTGGCTGTAAGTCATTCTCTAACAAAAATACATCTACACACACATCAGATATTAAACATAAATATAGAGAGAGAGTCTGACATTATTGTTTCATTGTTACAAATAAGCATTGTGTTTTATTCAAGAATACAGAGTAATGACATTTTTATTCTAGCATTGGACCTTTATCAAGTCATCAACCTTGAGAACTATGTAGCTATATTGGAGATAATAGAACTGTCACCTAAGGCAGTTATCTAAATCAGGGTTCCTGTTTGTCTAGTGATTACTCTGTTATGTAAGGTATTGGTCATTTTAAAGCTGGGTACACACTACAGAAAATTTCTCCTGATGAGATGAAATATCTAACAATTTTACCAACGATTTAAAAAAAATAAAAATGAAAACAAATAAAAATTACACGTGTACACACTAAACATGTTTCACATGATTAACCTTCAGACCTGTGCTCTTTATCTGTCATAACCATTGACTGAAAAGGTTGCTACTCTGCACACTCCATAGAGATCTATGGACACTGCCGGTCCTGAGTGCATACACACTGCAGAAATGGAGCGACATTGTTCCCTCATTGAACAACAATTTTAGTCCTGTTTAAAAATTAAATCAAACACTACAATGAGCCTTGGAACGATGATCGTTCATCGTTACAGCGTATACACTAATGCGATATCGAGCCGTATGGTCGTTTATCGTGTGATTGGCCCAATAGTTGGCTGAAAAACCTGTAGTGTGTACCCAGCCTAATGCTCCTAGTTTTAGTTCGTCCCCACGCAGTTCACTTGGTAGAAGAACTGCAAGAAATCTATATTAACATGTAACAACAACAACAATAATCATCAACTTAATTATTCTTCTACTTACCACTGATTACCTGACCAAACAAGTCTTCTGGGGTATCCCCAAAGAATGGAACGCAACCAATCAGAAATTCGTACAGGATAATTCCCATCGCCCACCAATCAACGGGCTTCCCATATCCTTGCCTCAATATTACTTCTGGGGCAATATATTCAGGTGTGCCACAGACCTGAAAACCAATAGATATAAGATGATAAACTATGTTTTCTTTTTTTTATCCATACAAATAAGTTTGTGATTTGCTCGTATGTAAGAAAGTGTTATGAATGTCTTTGAATTTAGAATTATCAGTGGAAAAGTTCTCTAGATTGGAAAAAACCCAAAAGGAGGAATAAAAAGAACTAAGCCAGATAAGATCAACAAACACAACAAATAAGGCGCATACTAGACACTGAATAAATAAACTGGTTGGATAAATATGCTCAAAAGGGCATTTTGTTCTTTTACAATCTGTGTGCCAAAACATTTTCTCTGTTCTTTATCTCTCTGAAATTACTTATTTCAGCTTTTTTTGGGTGTGTCTTTTTCCTTACCGGCAAGATTTCTATTACAGTGGAAAATAAAGCTATATATTTCAGCGTTCTATTTGAGAAATGTTATTTGAGCTTCCTTCCTGTGCGTTGTGCATATATAAATGCGAAGCGTGGTCTAGTTTCCCCTGACAAGTGATGGATGAGCCACGGCTGCTTAATTACAGCAAGTATACACTGGGGCAATGGAAGGTTATACATGAGCTGAGCAGATTAAAGCGAATAAACATCCATTTTCTGCAAATTTCACAAGATAATCTTCTTTTATTTCCTACTGCATTTAGAAACACTATGGAAGCTATTATGGCTAAATGTAAGGTAGAGTACATCCTGTTGCCAATTCATTTCACATATTATATATGTTTAAAAGAACAGGGGGGGAAAAAAAAAAGCTACATCTTCAATTAACAGTAGTAAATATAGAATGATGCAATGAACAACTTCATTTATAATGTAAGAGTAAAGCGAGGTAAACATAAATTCAGACATGCTATTGTTCCGGGGTATTTTTCCAAGACATTTCGGAATACACAGATTGTGGACAGACGGTAATGAGGCGTGAGGAAAGCAAATGGACCATAGCTAAGATTTTAGCACCCTTAATTGTACAATGCATCATAAGCGCCAACAGTAGTCTACAGAGATTCACAGACTTCCCTCTGGTTTTTTTTACCGCTGTTTCACTCAAGTACAATTTTTCATATGGATAGACAATGAGAGGGAGCTGGAGTTTTCTATAAGATAAAAAAAACCCAAACAAAACAAAACACTATCCCTGCTTCTATTAAACCCTCATCACCTGCCAAGATAACTGGTAAATAGTACTGTGTAGAGGAACAGACCTCCTAAAATTTTATATAAAAAAAAAATGCTCTTGATAAGTAATTCTACATTCACCAATTATATCAAAATTAAATATCTTCGACATGGTGGACAATAGTTTTAGTCCCACTGGACAGATTTAGAGTTGGAAGGGTGGGGGGGTGTTATAGCTCAACTCTAAATTGTAGCGTAATAAATAAAAGATGTTCAGTATGTGTGTGCTGCATGCAAAATCAGACAGTATATTTTCAAATTAATAAATGCATCTGCACTCTTTGCCTTCCAACATGGTTTGCTCCAAGAGCAAATCTGCTCATTTGTTTGCTCCTCTCTAAAAGAGGCTCTTTATGTTCAAGTCCACAAAGTAAAGGACTAATCACACTAGTAGGTGCAATTCCTAGTGTAGATACAAACATACCCACAATCCATTGTGCTTATATCTTGATAGACAATTTAGTTTTATTTTGTAGACTCAAATATTAACTTGACTCTGTGCATTACCACCAGAATTCTGATTCAGACAATAATGGCTTCATTATATTATAATATACATATTTAAGGTTCATAAAGAGATGCAGATTTAGTGCCAACAGGCAGAACAATACAAGGAACATGACAGACAAGCGAGCTCCTTCTCGCACAATTATAAGTGTGCTTCCTCTTTTCTCACAAAAGAATGCGCTTGGAAAGGAAGTGGAAAAAGCAGAACCAAACAGATTACATGGAAAAGGTCAGGTGTAGACATTATACTTTACAGATGTAAAGAAAGAAAATACCTAGAATTACCCAGACATTTATTGCAATTACAGGTATGTGATCTGTTGTCCGGAAACCTATTATCCAGTAAATCCCAAACCCAGAAAGAGAAAAGTAAATTATTGCTGCTTTTCAGGGATAATATCTTAGACACAGATTTGAAAGATTCTTCCTGCAGTAACTGCTAAACAATTTACAGAGGAGGGGAAGAATGGGAAAATCAGGAGCAGCGTGGTAAAAGACAGAGGTCCTTTTTAAATGTAATTTAGTACAAATTACAGAAAAGGGCCTTATGCAAAAAACCCTGATTCCCAAGTATTCTGACAAATATATCTCCGTATCTGCACATAAAAAGTCGTATAAAAATGTTTTATTCCAAATCACCCTCTTTGTAGTACAATGCAGCATTTCCATCGCCTCCGTATTTAACGCCGTTCCCTGTTTGTGTCCTTGTTTTCCTCTCTTTAATACCTATATTATCACTACCCACTTCTATTAAGGAAGGTGCCATAATCTGTATTTCCTATTAGATCATGTACTCCCTACTAAATCCATAAACCTTCTTTTATCTTGTAAATATTTACAAAGCTCTCCCTAATGTCTGTACAATTGTACAAACTACTCCCAATAAAGTCTATATTGTTACCCAATAACCCTTTACGTTTGTAAGTTATTACTTACTACCTACCTCTGCTGTGCACCTACCAAACTGCAGCTTTTAACACTAATTAACAACACTAGGTTAACTAATTAACAACACTAGTTTATCAACACTAGGTTGATAAACCCCCGATGCACAATATAAAAATTCAAAATGAATCAAGGAAACAAAGACAACAAATATATAATCCAGACCTGCTTGTCAAGGAACTCTCGGGCATCCTTCTCAATGTGACCCTCGTAGAGATTGGTTGTCATACTCATGAGGCCCACTTTAGAAAGTCCAAAATCTGTAAGCTTAATATGTCCCATCGATGTTACCAGCAAGCTGCAAAGCAAAGATAGTTTCAGCTCCATGTGGCAATCCATAGATGTTATGCTTACAGACTCCCCCATTGATTTTATTTTCCATTAGTAAAAAACAAAAAAATATAAAAAAAGCATAAACTTCTCAACTCAATGCAGAAACTATCACTTTAAAATATAAAATAAAGAGCTGTCATACAGAATGGTATACAGATAGAGCATTAGTTATTCCAATAGGTCACTACAAGGAATCAGTATACAGATAGAGCATTAGTTATTCCAATAGGTCACTACAAGGAATCAGTATACAGATAGAGCATTAGTTATTCCAATAGGTCACTACAAGGAATCAGTATACAGATAGAGCATTAGTTATTCCAATAGGTCACTACAAGGAATCAGTATACAGATAGAGCATTAGTTATTCCAATAGGTCACTACAATGATTCAGTATACAGATAGAGTATTCGTTATCCCAATAGGTCTCTAAAAGGATTCAGTATACGGATAGAGCATTAGTTATTCCAATAGGTCTCTAAAAGGATTCAGTATACAGATAGAGCATTAGTTATTCCAATAGGGCTCTAAAAGGATTCAGTATACAGATAGAGCATTAGTTATTCCAATAGGTCTCTAAAAGGATTCAGTATACGGATAGAGCATTAGTTATTCCAATAGGTCTCTAAAAGGATTCAGTATACAGATAGAGCATTAGTTATTCCAATAGGTCTCTAAAAGGATTCAGTACACAGATAGAGCATTAGTTATTCCAATAGGTCACTTGAAGGATTCAGTATACAGATAGAGCATTAGTTATTCCAATAGGTCTCTAAAAGGATTCAGTATACAGATTATATTATCTCTGAAACCATTTTACAAGCTGAATTCTTTAGTCTTGAAGGTTAATTCCACCTGAAGCAAGAAATTTAGTCTTCTGTGTCTTCATTTAAAACCTAAAATGCGAAATATTGCCTACCTGCATTCTGGTGGGTCCCTTGATATCTGAGGCGGCCAGGGAAGGATGTCCTCACTCCTGATTGCAGTCAGTTAACGGTCAACATGCTGATTGCATGGAATAATGCTGCATCGACAGGTGTCAAGAGTATCTACAGACATGGCTCTTGTCCAGGCGGCCTTGTGCAAGCAGGCAGAGTGTTGTCCATCAACACTACACTGCCGACAAGAGTGAGGACAGCGAACTGCCGCAGGTATCAGGAGACCTGCCTGGTGGTGTGGATGGATGAAACATTGGTACATGATATTTTGCATTTATGGTTTACTTGTGCTCAGTTTTGGGTAGAGTTATCCTTAAATGGTCCCATATTAATCATGAATGTTAATACCAAACAAATGGAGCAGTGGTCAAAATGGAAATTTAGAAGTGACGGTATGGAAAATATAAGTAAACGGGATTGGACAGTTTTGCAATGAAGGCAGTAGAATGCTGGTATGGCATATCGCCGTATCCTTTCCCTCACACACACACTGGTCATGAGGTAGTGTACTTAAGTTATAAAAGTGAGTGTTCACTGGATTTTTACAGCTTCATCATAAACATTGCTCCAATGTTTCAGATACGTGATTGAAGTCTGTAAGCAGCATAGATCATGGAGAAAAGGCAGAAATGTTCCATGGATACCTATATAGACTGACATATAGGTCTTGATTATCATGAGCTCACCGGCAGGACGTTGTATATAGACTGTACCAGAACAATTACTGTAATCAGTTCACTTTAATAATATAACTTTTCTTTGGAGATCAAAACAGCAGCTTCTCCCATTGTACCACACACATATCACGGACGTTGATGGGGTGAAATGTGGGTGACATACCTATTTTATTAGCGGAATTATTAGCAAAGCATAATGTTTCTAAACTAACCTACCTACACTTATATGTATGAAGTCTATTTGTGGACGATGGCATATATCCAGGTGTACAACACAAAACCAGAAATTAACAATATAACATTACCAGAGCTCAACAAAGCAGAAAGCTACACTTGAAACCATTCACTATGAAAAGTAATCATTGCCTGTAATATTTAGTGGCAGCTCAGCACTCAGGTCAGCTAATTTTTATAGTACGCTATTGCGATTCTGTTTCCTCATTCTCATCAGTAATTGGGCAATCCATACTTGTCTGTCATTCCTTGTGTAATTCCATCTTGCTAAGCTCCCCACTCACAATGGAGCAGCTAATCCATACTGACATCATCTCAGTGCCCATTCAACATACGTACTTTGCATGCAGATAAAGTTCTGTGGACTATGCAAATGTGAGAATAGGAGAACGGTTTTCTATTGTGGAGATCCTTATTGGCAGTGCACTCCAGGCTCTCTCTCACAGCTGCATGCCCCACAAGCAGACTATTAATAAAACATTATGTCCATGTTAAAGGTAAGAACACTGGCACAGCCTACTGTACCAGTCAATATGCCGAGTACATATGCTCAGGGTCTGCCATTTATACACATCCTGTTTCAAAAGCCACCTTCAAACTCTTTTAGTTAGTTGATATCTCGTAGAACAACCAGCAGATAAGAAAAACGTGATGAAAGGACAGACAGTAAAGTAAATAATTATCAATCACTGAAGGATATATACATAGTGGGAATCTTAGATTTATAATAATGTTTACAATTATTTGTTTTAGGACATATATATAGTCAGAGAAGTAAAACTATTGTTACTATTAATGTGAAACCCTGTTTTAGCTGGGCTTTTTTACCCTTGCAGTATACTTCATCACCATTTATTTATATAGCGCCACTAATTCTGCAGCACTGTACAGAGAACTCACTCACATCAGTACCTGCCCCTTTAGGGCTTACAGTCTAAATTCCCTAACACACACACAGACAGACACTCTCTCTCTCTCTCTAGGTCAATTTGATAGCAGCCAATTAACTTACCAGTATATTTTTGGAGTGTGGGAGGAAACCCCAGAGAACATACAAACTCCTCACAGATAAGGCCATGGTTGGGAATTGAACTCATGACCCCACTGCTGTAAGGCAGAAGTGCTAACAACTTAGCCACCGTGATGCCCCTTGCACGGTATCACAGAATGCGTTGTACCAATATAGCAAAGATGTCTATACTTCAGCAGAACTTCAGATCTAAAATACCTGTAACAGGTGGGACATCCTGATTCGTGGGCCACAAAAGGGATGTGGCTCAACCAGAAATGGGTGTGGTTTTACCTTAATCTGTCTGTTTCTAGGCAGAGTTTGTGTGGAACAGGGTCAGGGTTTTTGTCCCAATTTTTGGGATTTTAAATGTTGTTTGGGATGACTTTAGAAACACTATTTACAAGACGAACGTTTTCTTGGCTGACTGTACTACAGCCATCTGTGTGCACGGAGAGGGCACAGTATTAAGTCTTTGACTTCTCATATGTCACAATAAAAAGACAGAGAAACACCAGAGAGCGCCATACATACTTGTCAGGTTTCAGGTCCCTGTGCACTACCCCATAGTTATGGAGGTATTCCAGGGCAAGAACCGTTTCAGCAAAATACATCCGTGCCATGTCCACCGGCAAAGGACCCATGTTCTTCAGTAAAGTCGCACAGTCTCCTCCTGAAGCAGAAAGCGAAAGTTACCCAAGTTAGTAAGACCACTTTGTGTGTACCCAAATGACTGTAAAACGCGTCGGTTTGCAGATTTTACACACAATGACTGTAGAAGGTGGCCTGTCTGACCTCTCTAAACTCGTGTCACTCAGCAACTCTAAAAATAATATCTGCCTGGGTGACAGAGTTCAGTCCAGGGTAAGAAACACCATTATCAGCCAGCAGGCTGATAGTGGCTGCAGGACCACGAAGGAGAGATCCCTTCACCGACAGACAGTAAAGTGCAATTAACACCACAATCTGGGCACCAGGTAATACTGACTTTGAGCCATGTGTTAAACTGGTGCTGGGTTTTGCAGTCCTTCCCGACGCCCCCTTAAAAATCACCCATGAACGCTTCAAAATGTTTAATCTCTATAAATTAAGACTTAATTTCTTGCCTTGTTTACCACATGTATGAATGCCCTGTATGCACACAATATGAAAGTCCTTTTGTACATCATCCAGTACACACTGAATGTAATGTTGATATTTACGAATAGCTTTTCTTTTGACTGGTTGGTGTGTAGGTTGTGTACTCTGCTGGTGGTTGCTACAGTAACAAAAGGTTACTGTGATCTTAGTACACAGAGCAGCCATTGTTCTTTCAGTCTTATCAGGAACAGAACAATGGTCAAATGCGGCACTTTCTGCAGAATTCTGACAAGAATCTAAGCAAATCTACCTGTGGCTGTATAAGTATCATTTATAATCTATTAAAATCTTTAAGTTGATAGATTACTTTGTTTTCACACTGCAGAGGTATAAGAAATGAGAAAACTGCTGAAAAAAACCATTCAAACAAAGCACTTACACATCTAACATTGTTGTGGTATTAGAAATCTAGACTAGCGATGATGTGAATTAAAGATACTTGGATGGCCCTCATTCCCCCTATAGCCCTCATTCCCCCCTATAGTTCAGGAGCACTGAATGCGCAGCTTAGATTATGAAGCAAACTATTGTACTACCAGAGGCAGAATTAGCGACCTGTGGGCCCTGTTGCAGGGAGGAAGGAATCGGGGCCCACAGCTCGCTAGTTTCCCATGCAGTGGGCCCCATTATCTCCATGGGGCTGGGGCCGCACCAATGGTAGTTCCACCCCTGTACACTACAATGTCTGGCATGTGGAGGATCGTCTTACAGTGCAGTGTGATCTAGGATATTTCCAGAGCAGGCAACAGTTTGTTTGCTGTATACATGTAGGATTTGGAGAGTATTTGTTTACAGAGTATAGGATATTTAGGGAAAACAGAATTGGAACCTCCAGCCTAGTATAGTCTAGTCATTAACAACCTACTATTTACACATGGACTTTACTAACACGCCTTAGCCTGAATCGCACTAATATTAGAAGACTTTTGTTTTAGTCTGTTTGACTAGGGTCAGAGCACTGCATAGGGTTGGTACTATCAGCGCTTCGTTAAATTAATTTGCAACTTGGCGACTTCCTTATGGGCCAATGTGTAATTTTTGTTTAGCGACTTTGCGATTCTGATGGCTTCTTTGTATTATTTCAGACCATTGCCGGTTAGAGGACAATACTTACATAATCACCCTCTGACAATTTGGATATAGATTTTTCATGCAATTTTGACTTTACAAATAGTGGACAAGGACTCTGAAATTAAAACTTATTGCACTTTACTTAATTCTTCGTAACAATAGCACAGAGCCTAGTGAGTAAACAAAGAACTCCTCCCACCTAATACTTGTCTGGTGGGTTCATTAGTAACATGTACTCAAAGGGTGATTTGCAATAAACAATGTACATGCATATATGATGTGTGTTATAAAGTTTTGCCAATCTATTGTGCCAACTCATATGGATTGATAAATACCTAAGCAAAAGCTACACCTCCATTGGATGAGGAGTGCAATTAAAATTCCCATCAGACGGCTTAGGTTACAGTACAAGCATGCAACACAATATTGTAATTCCCTTGGATGAGGAGAAAGTACAGGTCACTGTTCTTACACAGGGCTTAGTAACAGAGCTCTACAGCGACTTCTCAATAGTTATTGAACATTACGTGCAATCATTCGGCAATGAATGCTCTTGTGAGCTCACTTTACAACACTTCTACACACACAGGAACCACAAACAAATTCTTACATGAATTACCGCGGTGCTGCATGAGCACGTCGTTCAGGGGTGGGGAAAAAAAAAAAAGACTTCAACACTGAACGTGGCAAATGAAAAACAGCTTCTTACCTTCCACATACTCCATGACCATACATAAGTGCCGTCTGGTCTCGAAGGAACAGTACATGCTGACCACAAATGGATTCTCTGCAAATGTTAAGATGTCCCTCTCCACAAAGGCCTGTTGAATCTGATTTCGAAGGACTAGGTTCTGCTTATTGATTTTCTTCATTGCAAATCTCTGACGCGTTTCTTTGTGACGGACAAAGTAAACAGCCCTGGAGAAATAAAAATCCATGGGTTGTAATGAATTCTAGTTAACACTTATTGACCTATAAACATGCCGAAATGTGAAAGTCAAGAGTTGGCAGGATTAATCTGCCTGTCTACAGTATCGCTCAAATAATTTGCTTGAATAATGAAAAACCGTTGCCTTAAACTTATTGGCATAAAAAGTGATGACTGAACAGGAATTTGGTCCAGATTTCTTAAGAAAATAAATGGATAAGAGGGATAGTGTGTGCTAATCATGTTGGTAGAGATCATTATGGAAGCAAAGGCTATAATTGTTGTAAAACATTCATTTACCTATTTCAGTTGTATGAGCAACCAGTTACATACCACCTGACCAGCTCAATGTCTTTAAAAATTGCAGTGCCTGCTTGCAGCCTGAAGGTGTCACTGCTGCACCTGCTGACTATAGAGTGCCCATGGCGGACTGCTACATCTCTTCATATACACAGCGCAAACATTGACGCCTGCACTCAATTATTTGACAAATGTGTTTCCATTTGCAAAATGTGGTAGAAACGCTCGGAAAAAAAAACTGGTACAAATGAAATTGCCCCTTTCCCTTTATCAATAATGTAGGCATCTGATGCCTTGTACCAACAATGTTCGAAAGTTACTTAGCCCTACTTGCATTGGTATAAGTTGCCTCTCCAGGCAATAACAGTTTGAAAGTAAACAGGTGCACGGAACAGCTACCAATGCAGCTAACCAATCGGCTGTATTGACAACATTCAGTGCAGCCTATAGAGAATATGGGGTATATTTACTAAACTGCGGATTTGAAAAGGTGAAGATGTTGCCTATAGCAACCAATCAGATTCTAGTAATTTTGTAGAATGCACTCAATAAATGAAAGGTAGAATCTGATTGGTTGCTATAGGCAACATCTCCACTTTTTCAAACCCACAGTTTAGTAACTATACCCCTTAAACTTGCCCAGCTTGGAGAATTGGCCATTACCAGGGACAGAGAGAGAGCAGGAGTTCCTGAGCATAAGATACTCATGGTTGGAGGATTGGGGAGATTATTCACAACATTTATCTTTAGACATAATCATTCCCTATGGATAAACCAATGCCTATGGTAAGAAAATAGAAACATTTGATATCAGGATTAAATACAGCAATACACATTGTATTCAGTACACAAGAGACAAGCGGAGAAAGGTGAAGTTAATGGTTTGCTCCAATTACCCAAAATAAGACAAGGCATACCTCATCCATGATATTAAAATATTGTACCTACTAAAGTACTGAAAGCCAGCAAAAAAAAAAAATCCCCTTTCTCTGCGTTCATGGCAAATTTCCAGCAGTGAACAGCTGCTGCTTCCCAAAACCACAGGAAATAAATCATCATGAAAAAGTATAGGTGACTGGGATGGATGCGGAAGAGAATATTACAGAAACCCAGAACCTTGTACACACAGACATTAAAATCAGGTATTCAATGTGCGTTCTTAAAGCATAATAAATGTGCTTTAATGCTGATGGCCAAAAACTCCCCAAAGAAACCAGATGCCCAGAACACTCATGCTTTCTGACAAGCCTTGCATAAATCCCAACACTGCCTGTAGTGTTCACACACTCTATAATATAATGGAGGTATATGGGAGCGCTCCTTAAATACACAGTGCATTATGCTACAGGGAGCTTTGAGAACACGCTTTGAATACTCCTTTAAAAAAACAGAGGATAAAGTTGGCTCTACTCTATTAATGCTGTGACATTACCTTTTTTTTTTTACACTTGATTTAATGCAATAGGAAAAGTGTTTTCCATAAAGTTATGATCCCTTTCAGAAGCGTTTTTTTATGCGCACGTTGAATATATTGCAGAAAGAAAGCATTTTTTATTTTTGGAACGTTCTATTAATTTTGTGTCCTGGATGAACTAATATGAGGTTTCCTGATATACACTCCGCACTTCTCTGTAGTCAGAGTTCATTACACAGCCAGCTCCCTCAAGGGAATCAAAAATATCAAGTAGGAGCTGGGCCCATCAGACTATAGGCTTTCTATGATTCCACTGCCTTAGTGTCACACCTGACTCTGCTTTATTCACATCCAGACTATCTCCCAGTCCTGCTGACTTAAAAACATTGCCAGAATATGCCCTTTTCTTACTCAACATGCTACAAAACCTCTTATCCATTCTCTCATCATCTACCGTCTTGACTATTGCAACCCTCCTGCTATCTGGAATTCCTGACACCCATATAGTCACACTTTAATCCATCCTAAATGCTGCTGCAAGACTGATCTTCCTCTCTCACAGCTACACATCTGCTGCACCACTTTGCAAATCCTGGCTCCCTGTGTTCTCTAGAATCAAATTCAAATTACGCACCCTTACCTACAAAGCCCTCAACAACACCCCTTCATACATCTCAAATCTCATATCAAAATACTCTCCCTCCCCCCCTCTTAGATCTACCTCTGACCTGCGCCTTGTCTCATCTCTGGTAACCACCTCTCACTCCCGCCTACAAGACTTCTCCCGTGCTGCTCCCCACTTATGGAATTCCCTACCACGCTCAATCAGACTTTCCCACAGCCATCAAATCTTTAGATGCTCTTTGAAAACCCATCTCATTTTTAGAGGTGACCTTATCCCCGATAACACTATTCACACTAATGCACCCTCACAACTATCCCAATCTCCACTCTGAGCCACACTCGCTCCTCTTGTTTCAGCTGAGCCTTCTTCCACTTAGAATGTAAGCTCTGTAATGAGCAGGGTCCTCCATACCCTTTGTTTTCATGTCTCCATTCATTTTGTCTACCTTGTCTGTTCTTGTTTTACATATGTACTGTTTTATGTTAGTCCTTGTGTTCCTTATTGTACGGCGCTGTGGAGTACTGTGGCGCCATATAAATCTACGTTAATAATAATAATAATAATAATATTGCACCCAGCTCCTGCACCATCGCCTTAAGCAACTGCAGTAAGGCTGTAATTCCTATTGTCCCTGCAGCCAATCTGAGCTCATTACGCATGACAAACATCTTGGGTGCTGTAGCCATTGTAGTGGGTATGATCCTGGCGCGCTGATCATTGGGAAAGCATATGGTGGCCACGGGAACGTATGTGTTAGAGATTGAGCTATATAATATACTGAACAATTGGGTCTTTTATGCACATAATGTATGAATGTCATATTGCACACACTGACAAGATTGTAGTACTCTGTGCTGCACTGTGCATGTTGGACAAAGAATATACTTTCTGCCATACTATGCATTGTGCACCAAGCATATTATTCTTTTAGCATACTGAAATGTCAAGCATGGCACATTATACCTGCGGATCACACGGTTATAATACTCAAATGGTGTTTGCCTTATGAAAATCATTAGTAAAAAAAAAAATATCCTGCATAGGCTGTGTGATTTCCTATGGGGATGCTGACACACCAAACCATCACATAGCCTATGAGCAGGGGCGGATCTAGAAAAATTTTAGGGGGGGGGGGGGGGGGGGGGGGGGGGCGGCAATTTAGGCCCCGCCCCTTTCTAGCATCTTAGGCTGCCGACGGCGGCACACTATGTGCAGGTCCGTCCAGCCGTGACAGGCAGGGACATTGTGCTGCCCGGCTGCTCTGATTGTGTTTTAAACACAGTCAGAGCAGCCGGGCAGCACACTGTCCCTGCCTGTCACGGCTGGACGGACCTGCACAGCAAGTGTCTGCCCCGATCGCCCCCCCCTGGATCCGCCACTGCCTATGAGCTGATGCTAAGATCGTGCAGATTACACAATAAATGACCGCTTGGTCAGATATCGAATTAGTGTGTGCGCTCCCATGATCATGTTTTATCCTACCAAAGAACATCATATTGCTTGATTTGGTTTTTATAAACTTCCTAAAAATCACGATCAAGGATGTCGAGCAAATGTGGCAGCGTGTATGCACTCCCGACCAGCGGCGTAGGCAGATGTCTGTAGAGTGTACAGAGTCACAATCTTTTCAGCAGATGGTTATGAGAGATGAACAGCACAGATCTGACGTTAAATCTTGTAGTTGTGTACATATGAATCTGCATGATCATTGGGACTTCCAGGTGTTGGGAAAATAGTTACAGAAATCGCATCTGCAGTAATTTTCTATAGTGTGTACCCAACTTTAGGTGAAAGACTAGCACAGAATAATGACGACCATCCCTCTGAGGTCACATCATCTTAGAAGGAAGACAATGTTGATCACCGTGGTATATTATAGTAATAAAAGTATAAAGGTAACCAAAGTATATTATAGCAACATAATTAACAACTATGATGGAATTTCACAAAGTGCCCCATTAATCCAGTCTACAAATACATATTTTCAACATTTCCTGTCGTTTAATTAGCAAATCTAGCTAAAATCATGATTCAGACAAACCAAATATTTAATGTCTATTACAAGGAATGAGCATTTATAATAATACAAAAAGAACAAACATCAAACGCGCGCTGGCTGCCACTTCGGACATGTTCTGGAAAACACAATAACCCCACATACTGTGACGTTCTTATCTGGTGGACAGAATTTACAGACGCAGTGCCAGCTGCAGCAGCGGGTACTTAGAATAGAATATGTGTATTGCTGTTTTATTATTCCATTCATAGCATTATCATCTGATTGGGAGCTTTGTTTCATCTCATCTTCTGTGCAGGTCATGAACAATTACAGTGTTGGAGATCTAATACTTATTTATGAGGCCTTAACAATGTCACCATAGACACCACAGCATTTGGTCCAGGTTACCTCAGGGTAGCCGGACAATCCACGTAACGCTTTGATAGCGAAGTTTGTTCATAACCGACATGGTGCATTTCTGGCTAAAATTAACTTTAGATTATTCTTTCAAACAGGCTAAGTGAACATTTTAAAGAATAACTAAATCCCAAAACAGAAGTTTACTTGATTCAAACATGATGGCACAGTATAGTGTTCAGTCTTACCCTGCTTTTCCATTGTCTCTTATAGAGATAACTTATTAAGCATTTCCTCCCCTCTGAGGCCACATATCGCATTGTTTAAACAATGGCTAATAGGGACGTGAGACAAGATAAATATCTGTAAAGGGAACGTATGGAAAGGATGAATGTAAGTTATAAATTGCGACAACACTGAGGAAACACCTTGAACAGTGGTTAGGATTTCTGTGACAGTGCTGGGTATATGGGTTTCATTCTTACCAAGGCAAATTTCAGCCCGGGGGGCGCACAGGTGGCCGCATCACATGACACGCAAGGCGCCGCGTCATCGCTTGACATGTGATGCGGCCGCCTGTGCGCTGACACGGCCGCATCGCGTGTCATGTGATGCGGCCGCCGGTAATGTTCATGTGATATTGCATCTACAGGGGGGGGTGGTGGGTCCCGTCCAAAAGGTTATGACAGAGGAAAAGTGGCGCCGCTTTAAAATAAAAATGCATTAGTGCAAAGTGCCTTACTGTGTGCTAAAGGTGGAAACCCATCACCTAGGGGCCTATTTATTAAGTCAGTGTGGTGACAACCGCATTGCATGCCCCCACAGCCATGCATGATGAGCCACCGCTGTCTGGATGCTCTGGGAGCCCCAGCAAAAGTTCCCCCTCCAGCATGAACTGTTTTACTATTTACTGGCAGCCTAGAGCTGCTGGTGAAGGGCATAGCACTTCCAAGGGTAAGGGATCCATGCGAAGCAGGAGAGACTTTAGCTGGATTCCATAGAAATGGACATGTAACACTATCCTGAGATAGCATCATCAAAGCTTAATGAACTGCAGAACTTTGCAGTCCTTATATTAATCTATGAGGACTTCTTTCAGAAACGTGGGTTATGGCAGGAAAAATCTTTGATTTTTTTTTCTGCCATAAACTCTTCATAAATTATATGATGGTCGTTTTACAAAGAAAATTGCTGTTTTCCAGGTTTTAATGGCAGATTGCACTTTAATAAATAGACCCCTGGCGCATATAGCACCTCAGGCTTCAAACGACCAGCCTACAAGCATCCTGTCTGCATACATGGGCATCTACACCAGTTCTTAGCCAAAAGGCAAAGAAGGGAATTTATGAAAGGTTGGACCTGATGACTACATATCAATGAATGTCCCTCCCCTCACCACTCCTATGCTGGCCAGGTTCAAACACTGGTGGGGATAATACAGGGGACTCCCCTTTAGAGACTGACATGCAGCTTTTTCTGTTTTTTTTTCTTATTATTAAATAGCAACATTGTATTATGGGAAACCTGAAACACCCACTGGGCCGCATGGTGTGGGCCTTCTAACCTTCAAATAAGCCATACATTACCCTTAATCATCATCATCAGTTATTGTATAGCACCACTAATTCCGCAGGGCTGTACAGAAAATTCATTCACATCAGCCCTGTCCCATTGGAGGAGGGAGGGAGGGAGAGAGGGAGAGAGAGAGACACACAAGGATTCAATTTTGATAGCAGCCAATTAACCTGTCAGTATGTTTTTGGAGTGTGGGAGGAAACCGGATTGTCGGGAATCGAACTCATGACCCCAGTACTGTGGGGCAGAAGAGCTAACCACTAGGCCACTCCTTAATATCAGTCATTAGTTAAAATAATACAATTACAATACAATTAGAGAGACACCTATCTATCTGTAATAACAGAGCAGCAGGTATTTCAAGCAAGCTATAACAAAAAAAATGACAATAACGCAGGAAGGAGGCTCAGAGGGGGGGCGCCTGTTGCCCTAAACAGTTAAAATAATTCAGAGGAAAATGTGCAATGCTTTTCAGTTAGAGAGCAGTACCCATTAAGCGTGCAATTTGTATATGCAAATCAAAAATCAATTGTATTTCAGACTCCGAACTTACTAAGCAATGTGCAGAAATACTGCATGCAGACGCCTCGCACTTTCTGATCCCACAGGATCTGTTCCACTTGTGACTTCTAACTAAATTACACTGGCAGCGCGGTCTGCATTTTTTAATTGTGAGCAATGGAAGTTTGGATGGGAGTGTTTGTTTTTTTCCATTAATGTTGTTCCATCTTCAAAGCTGTTTTTCCTTTGCATAGAATATCAGTGACACAATGCTTTATTTACAGGCATCTGAACAGAACAATGCATGGCATAGTGTTTGTGTTTTTTTTACATACTCATTTTGTATTTTGCACCTGGACACACTGTTCTAAGGTGTTTGGTTTCAAGATCAATGCTGACCTTTGCTTGGAATGTAACATTGCTACTAGATTTTTATCAGGGTTTCGGTTTAATATCACGTCCCTGGCACAAACCACCACTGAACTGCATCTGCTTAAAAGGAAAATAGATTAAACACATTTTTCTTTTATGATCCTCACTTCCGTTAAAATGGTCCTGTTACAAGGTGTTCTTAGTTTAATGGGCTTTACAAATTACCCATGTAATTTAGAACAATTTTACAGTAACCCATAGCAACCAGACATTTGTTTTTATAGTCTTAACTGGACTAGAACCTGATTTTCTGGCTGCTATGAGTTATGACACATTGGTACCTATGACCTCCACAGTCTTGTAGTTGTTTCTTCTGATGTTTTCTGGCTTTGCTGGTTACATATAGTATTTTCCCAACATTTTAAAGCATCAGAAAGTTATAGCTACAGAGGTGTACAACTACCCACCCTATAAAGTGGCAGTGCCCCCTCCAAGCCCAGTCTTGAAGGTGTTAGCCACTGGCAATTAAACAGTGTCTACAGCCATAACGGTCAATTGTTTCCTCTGCATTTCTTGTTGTTGCAGTCTATGTCAGCCATATTTAAATAGAGCAGCTACAACTAGTGTATTAATGCATATAAGCAAATAGACCAATCAAATGCACTTTTGAATTTCTACACATGCCCAATAGTATTAGGCTGAAGAACACTGGTCTAATGAATAATGGGTGATTAGAAACACTTCAGTGAGAGACCAGTCATATTCCACCTCTATAACCAAACTGCCACGACAGTCACTTATGCATATTTTCCCAATATTTAATTGGAGAGTTATATTATGGGATATCTAAAGCGGTTTATAACGACAAAGAAATGGCATTTGTAACACCATGCTCTATACATATGAAATTCTGCTCTAGGTCAGGTCTTGTACTCATAATAAGGTTGAGCTGTCTCTGGAATGGAATTAAGCAACTCTACCTGGCATTATACAACAATGATTCACCAATAATCTCAACAATTGCTGTATATAATAAACCACTAAACCTAAACTGCAAAGCAGACAGACTGGCAGATGACGTAACAGTCACACCTCTGCATTATCTGAACTTACTGTAACTCATTCTGTGTTCATTTGGACTTTCAGTTTTAAAGTATTTGATACCTTGTGGTGATGTAGCAGGACTAATGACTAACGTACCTGGATTGTTATCTGTGTAATGATAACTACACACATGTACACAGCCAGAATACACAGATATAGCCATCTAGATAGCAGGCTGCACTATCAGACAGCACAGTGACGGCTGCACTTCTAGGCCCCCGATGACCTCACGAAGGTGCTTACAGGAGTCAATGGTAGACTTGGTATTCTGCTCAATGAGGACAAAGTGATGACCACGGTATGAATGGGTTATAGGGAAGAATTTTTAAAAATGAACATCTCTTAGACCTGCTGTACATACAATCTGAGAAAGAAAAAGGTTTCCTAATCCTTCCATAACACTTAAAATTATAGGGACAAGTCACAGTGTGTTCTCATGCATGCAATACATGACATGATCAGTACTGATGTTTTTGTAACCACATAAATTTAGTGTTGCGGTCATCTATCGCCCCTCTGGTCCACACCAACAATTTCTTGAACACTTCTCTGCGTGGCTCCCTCACTTCTTATCCTCTGACATCCCCACCGTCATCATGGGTGATCATGGGTGATTTCAACATCCTACATCTCTAACCTTCACACTTGACCTCTCCCAGTGGATTTAATCCACTACTCATCAGGATGGCCACTGCCTTGATCTTGTTTTCTCTAAACTATGCTGTTTCTGATTTCTTTAACAATCCTTCCCCCCTCTCGGATCATCACCTTATTAGCTACTCGCTCACCCCCAGTTCTTTACCCTCCCTAGTGTCAAACGCTTCCAAGCCTCCTCACAACCGCAGGAATATCAACTCTATTGATCTTCAACAGTTTTCCACCCCAATTTCTACATTCTCCTCCCCTGATCGGGCAATACCCCATTTTCACCAAACCCTAGCAACTGCCCTGGATCAAGTGGCTCCAGCGACACTACATACTTCGTGTAGACTTCGTTGCCAACCGTGGCACACTAAAGTAACACGAACGCTACAAAAACTTAAGGCAGAACGTTACTGGCGTAAATCTTGTACCTCTAATGATTTCATCACATATACTGATATCTACCACGCCTATAGAAATGCTCTGGATACTGCTAAACAAACATACTTCCAATCTCTCATCTACGGTCAGGCTTCTAACCCTAAACGCCTCCAACTACCATCAGTGCCCTGGATCTTGCTTCCTATTTCAAGAACAAAATAGATAAGATCAGACTTGAAATGTTATCATCTCCCTCGACAAGCAATCAGCTCAATTCCTTTGTAGCACCCTCTGACACTCTCTCTTCATTTGATCCCACAAATGAAGAGAAAGTTTCTACTCTCTTCTCATCTTCCTCCTGTCCTCTTGATCCCATTGCCTCACAAATTGGTATGTCCCTGTCTCCTGTGCTCATTCCTCCTCTAACTAAAATCTGTAATCTATCTCTTTCTACTGATATTTTTCGATCACTATTCAAGCATGCAGTGATTACTCCCATTTTAAAAAAAACTAAATTCTGACCCTAACTCTCTTGCAAATTTACTGCCCCATCACTAAGCTCCCATGCCCCGCCAAGCTTCTCGAGAGAATTGCCTACACTCGCCTTACACACTTTCTTAAAGCAAACAACAGCCAGGCTTTCACTCTCAACACTCCACAGAGACTGCGCTGACCAAAGTTGTGAATGATTTCATCACAGCAAAAAGTAATAACCATTATTCTCTTCTAATTCTCCTGGATCTCTCCCTGCTGCCTTTGACACTGTTGACCACTCTCTCCTCATACAAACGCTGCAATCCCTAGGTCTTGAAGGCACTGTCCTATCCTGGGTCTCATCCTACCTATCTAGTTGCTCTTTCAGTGATAATTTATCTGGATCCACCTCCGCTCCACTTCCTTTATCAGTTGGGAGTTCCACAAGGCTCAGTGCTAGGTCCTCTGCTATTCTCTATATACACCACTTCTCTTGGAAAACTAATAAGCTCCTTTGGACTTCAATATCATCTCTATGCGGATGATACACAAATCTATCTATCCTCTTCTGATCATCTGTGTTGTCTCGCCTTACTGACTGTCTTTCTGCCATTTCATCTTGGATGTCTTCTCGCCAATTCAAACTCAATCTTTCAAAAACTGAATTAATAATATTCCCACCCAAAACAGAAGCTTCCTGCCTGACATTTCTATTTTGTTGATAACATGACCATAAATCCCACCCCGCAAGCTCGTTGCCTAGGTGTAATCTTTGACTCACAACTGTCGTTTATTCCCCACATCAACTCTATATCTAAATCATGTTACATACACCTAAAGAACATTTCCAGAATACGCACATATCTCACAGAAGACACCGCAAAAACATTAATTGTTGCACTGATCTCAAGCATCGACTATTGCAAATCCCTCTTTACTGGTCTTCCCAAAGTCAGACTTGAACCCCTATAATCTATTTTGCATGCAGCAGTTAGATTGATTTTCCTTGCAACCCGTTCTTCCTCTGCTGAGCCACTCTGTCAGTCTCTACATTGGCTGCCTGTATTTCAACGAATCCAATATAAAATTGTTCTACCAACATACAAGGCTGTCAACAAAATTGCACCGACATACATTTCCTCACTTGTCTCAAACTATCTCCCAACTAGACACCTCCATTCTGCACAAGATCTACGTCTCTCTTCCACTCTCATCACATCCTCCCATTCTCGGTTACAGGACTTTTTTTCGGGCTGCACCCACTTTGTGGAATTCCCTCCCTCGCACAGTAAGACTTTCCTCTTGTCTCCAAACCTTGAAGCGTTCTCTGAAAACCCACCTCTTCAGACAAGCTTATGATATTCCTCAACCACCATCTTAATTACCACCCTCTACACAAATAACACAAGACAACAACCCTCTGACCAACATTGCCACACACACAGCCCACTCAGTACCTTTACCTTTGCATTCTAGCTGGACCAGTGTGCAATATGATGTAGCACGTGCCCAGGGCCGGATTAAGAGAAGGGAGCCCCCCGGGCTAAGGGTACTTTGAGGCCCCCATATGAATCATGGGGCTAGATTTACTAAGCTGCGGGTTTTAAAAAGTGGAGATGTTGCCTATAGCAACCAATCAGGTTCTAGCTTTCATTTATTTAGTACCGTCTACAAAATGACATCTAGAATCTGATTGGTTGCTATAGGCAACATCCACACTTTTTCAAACCCGCAGCTTAGTAAATCTAGCCCATAGTCTCACTCTCACGAGATCTCCTCGGTAAGGAGATTACTGCGCGCCACGTAAGTACTACAGTGACTGCAGGCAGCTAACAGCATAACATTTGCTGTTAGCTGCCTGCCATTCTCCTTGAACAGGTGACAGTCGGAGCCAAGGGCAGGGACGCCCCCGACCCAATGAGTGCCGGCAGGCCCCCCAGATGCCTGAGGCCCCTGGGCTGTAGCCCCTTTAGCCCTATTGTTAATCCGGCTCTGCACGTGCCCTTGTGTTTCAAACTCCCATTGTCCTATAGATTGTAAGCTTGCGAGCAGGGTTCTCTTACCTCTCTGTCTGTATGTATTACCCAGTATTGTCTTATTATGGTTTGTTCCCAATTGTAAAGCGCTACGGAATCTGCTGGCGCTATATAAATAAATGTTGATGATGATGATAATAAACAGACTATTTCATTACAAAGAATATATAAGACAGTCGCTGACTATCTGAAGATTTCTTCAACAACAAATTCATCTCTCATGTCTCCACCTCCTACTGTCTGTCCTTATTCCACCTAAACCGAACCACCAGCAGCTGCACAGAGATGCAGTCACCAATGGCTGCTTTATTACTGATGATACTTTTGCTTTACAATAGCCACACACACCTTCTCTACCATCAGATATAATCGTTATTCCGCTACCTTAGATATTAAGTATCATCCATATTACTTAAATTATAAGCTCATTGGGCATCTTCCTGTCTCACCTCAAAATTATATATATATATATATATATATATATATATATATATATATATATATATATATATATATACACACACATATATATATATACACACATATATACACACACACACACACTATTTGGTCACATGTTACACAGGGGATCATTGAGAAGCCCTGCTCATGATAAATCTGAGTAAGGCGAGAGGTGACTATTTAGCTGTAACCCCCTTCAAAAAGTCCTTCAGCGTTACGCCAATCGTACCTTCTCTGGAGTTTTAATGGCCATGTCTGTACATCATACGTAGTGAATGGACACAGTGGCTGTAAAATTACATGCGAGTTATGTAGTATTTCCAACAAACCACAACTACACCCAATTAAACACAGATCACCTCTTCGTTTACTTGTAATAACAACATTTATTTTTTCAATGCTGAGAATTTGGTGTTCCCACATATTCTCTGTACAGTATGTTCAATGACTCATTATCTCTTTATACTCTAAATCTCCTTGGAAATTGTTCAAACATATTGTGCAAATCATTTGTGTAAGCTTTTTTTTTTTTTAACAAACAAGAAAGGCTTGAAAAATGACATCGCAAAACATAAAAATAAACTCCAGGTAAATGGTGGACATCTGCTGTTATGTTACCTATCCAATATCTGCACTTAGACACCAAACTATACTTTAACAAGTCACCCTTAGAAACCAAGAGCGACACGTTGAGTTACTGCACGTCACCTTGGCTGCAAAGGGAGTTAGTAACGCTCTGTTTTGGCACAAGACACCTATGGTCACTATATAAACTCTATGGTAAAGCATCAATATATCAAAATAGATATATTAAAAAATTCCAGATATTTTACAGTTTCTTCACACGCCTTGAGACATGGACTTGAGTTTTGTTCATATTACCCACCAAGTAAAATGAATACAGCATACATATAATTTCTGAAAAAGTAGCCTATGAAAAACCACATGGAAAAGTCATTATTAGACTCAGACCGTACAGCCAACTCTGTATGTGCTTTAAAATTTTCCATTGCAGCAAATGATAGTTTAGAACTTGATATGAACTATTACACAACACAGCAAGGTTTCCTTAAGGCAAAACAAAACCACATTGCAAATCATGGACATTACCTCTAATTACTCTGCATTATCTTGAAAACTTTTCTACTACTGAAACCTTACCTGCATGAAAAGCGAATAAGACCAGGTAGAAACAATCTATGGATTTTGTTTTTTTTAAACCATTTTAGAAGTGGTCCCATCACATACACACTTTGGATGCAGCAATTTTGTGGGCTGCACCAGTATTCAGCCAATGTCTTATCCCTCTGTGATATACAAGTTCCCAGTGACGTAATAGGCTGCATCTTTCTGAATACTGAACCACCACATTCCGTGGTCTGCTGCAAACATAACGGCAACATTTGAAATTTGGCTTTCCTAAACATTAACATCTGCCCATTTCCTAGCAATAACAATAATTTAACAGAAGTCTGAACTTGCATCTCTAGCAAATCTGAATTGATTTTAGATTTGGGTGACAGGCCTGCAAACCAAAATCCAGAAAGCAATCTCTACAATGATGTCATTGTGGACTTTCCTGAAATTAATCTTTCAAAAAGAGATAAAGTAAACAAGATACAGAAAGCAGAAAAACATCATCAACAAAGCGATCCGATCTGCAATCTACACTAAAATATTCCGCAAGACTTTAGATAAAGTGCCTTTATATACAACTCACCCATAAGCTCCATTGCTGATCAGTTTTATTGTTTCAAAGTCAATCTCGCAAGGCTTTCTTCTCATTTTCAGCGATCTGTTTGAGCTCTTAAAAGACCAATGAATTACAGTAAGGCATACAGGTTATATTTTATTGACAACAATAAAAAATAGTCGGGCAATAATACCTATTGGTTCTATTATATCTATTTTAGAAATGGTGTATATTTCACTATTCCATTATAAAGTGTAATTCCACAAAGCTGGACATATACTTTAAATGGTTTGGTTTGTGTCAGCTGTGCATGTAGAAGATTCCCCGCAATTCACTAGGTGGTCTTGGACAACGTGGAGTTAAAGGACAATTACACCAAACTTAAAAGTTTCGATTTGGGTGGAATAAAGGGAGATGAAATAAAACTTTGAATGTTATTTATGTGCACTGAATCAGTAATCTCATGACACCATTACTATCAGATCCATGCTGAATTGTGTACATTGATAACTGCTATCGTATTTACTAATCTGCATTTGATCGAGTACAAAAAAAATTTAGGGGAGTCAATGACTCCTATGTGTCTCTCCAGACAAAAGAAACAAAACATAGCAGTCTATATCCCCTATCAGGTCTTAGATTAAAAGTACACATGTGTATCCTTATTTTTGGAGGTACTATATATGTATATTTTTCCGTGATATTTGTCAGTTTGTTCCTAGCTAACCGATGCAAAATAAAATGTTATCTTTTTCAATATATTAGCAAAACGAACCCTTATGCTGTATGTTTCATAAAAATATTTGCAGGACAAAACAATGCAGCGTAATACCAGGAAAACAGGTCAGGACCTTTGGTCTATAAGAAATAAATACTGATGCATTAAACCATTTACTGCAGTATAGGATATAATTTGTGCTACATAATGCACCAACAAATATATCCATCAGATAACGTTTACATACCTAACCTCGTTTAGATACAATGCACTCTGTGAGACTTACACTGACAGATTCATCGGTTTCTGGTGTTTCCGCTGTTCCACTGTCATAATTAGCCAACAAAGCCATTTCTTCAAAAGGGGAAAGATGAGGAAAACAAAACAAAAACAGAAGGTTACTCATATTCTCGTGAATATATAAAGAACATGATAAGAAAAATAATAAGAATACAAATTAGAAGAATAATATGCCCATTGACCATTCTCGGTGTGTTTTCTATTTTACCAATTTCTGGAAATAGAGGCTCCAGAACTGTACTCAGTGTGGTGAGGTCTTATCAGTGACATATAACAGGGTAATACAACCACTCTCTTCCTATATAACCAATCAACCCACTGATTATAGGACTTTCCTGTTTCTCTGAATATGTTAACACTACATCATCATTCATTCTTTATTCTGTTTTTGGATTTGTGTATTCCACATCAATTCTTTTACATTTTTGTGTATAATTTAGTAGAGAGGTTTAGAACCTTTATGGGTCTGAGGGAAACATTGGTAATATACAATCATTTAGAGGGGCTGCAATAAAAGGTTATCTTGCATACAGAATTTAGAAGACAACAGAACCTCTCTGCAGTTACACCATACCTCTCAAAACTGTGAAAGTCCCCGTAGGGATTGCAGTGTCAATGGGCCGATGGAGGGATGTGGCCATGCCACATAGGGGGCGTGGCCTTGTCACACAGGAGGCGTGGCCAGGACACACGGGGGCAGCGAATGAAGGAGCAGCTAATTCATCCTGATTCGCTGCCAGACTGTACGATCTCACACCCCTGCACCCACCATGAGACCCCGGGCAATGCGGGACAAGGACTATTGGGTGAAAATATTACTGTAATATTTCTGTCCCGGGTTCCCCTGTATTTTTCCTGCTTCCCGTGGGCCATTAAAAATGGCCATGCAGGCGTCATGCACCCTGCTGGCTGCGGCTTAAGCAACTATGCTTTAGTTCATTGTATTTTCTCTAAATTACTACATATTTGATTGAACCCTTCAAGCATGTTGTTAGAAATATCTATATTATTTCCAAAAAGACTAGATGAAAATATCACTAAGGAATACATCAAAACAGGACCAAGGAATGATTCCTGCGGTACCCCCACTATTTTACAGTCCTCCTGACTTCAGTCCTTTAGCCAAACTGTTAATTCTGTCACCATCTTGTAGCACAATCCATGAATTTTAGTTTCTGAATTTATTGTGGCAAACTGCATCAAATACCTTTGTCCATTCAGCTCCCCGATCTTTTAAAATCCACTAGATTTGTTTGAAACAATCTAAAAGCAGGAAATGCACAATGCCTTATATATTGTAAGTTGTTTGAATATAGCGAACATTTTAATGGTTCCATTAATGTCCCCATTGTTGATGTGAGGTCTATAATTATATTTATTATTTCCATACCACTATATTGCCTATTTTGGAAATACATTTGCCACTCTCCAAACACCTGGAATTATACCGGACAGCAGCGGTTGGTTAAAAAGTTTTGTTTCTGGCGCTGTGAGCACTACCGTAAGTTCTTTCCATACTCTTGGACCCGTTGGCGTTTGTACTATTAGTATCCACTGTACAGTTTTGGTTTTTACAGTAAATAGGGCTATATGACTGCAGTACATCAGGACACAGGTGGCAGTGGGGATCTTCTTTTAAATAACTAAACTATCCTAAAGGATCAAAGTGACAAAGAGCTGGTTAAACCAATGTATCTTTATAACATTGTGTGAGCGCAGACTGATCGTTTTCAATGCACAGGAATTCTTGCATTCAGAAAACAAGCTTGCATTTAATGCGTTGGATATGCATTCAGTTCCACTGCGTTTCAATTAAGTCCTGCTGAACACGACACACACATTAAAACAGCATTACTTTATAACGAAATCTTCTTTGCTACACAGAGCGCTGCCGGCATTACTACACCATTTTGGGTACGATACCGCCCTACGGCACCTCTCATCGCCACCACACTTCCCTGTAGAAAATGGTAGTGACCCAGGGCATCTTACGTGAAGCTAAACCTTGCACCATAGTCTAGTAACAAGCTTTATAAATAAAAGCAAGAATTATTTATATTGCTGGAAAGCATAAAATATCTAAAAGCTCTAAAGAAGGAACAATGAAACAAGTGCCAGAGTCATGTAACAACATTTTCATTCTCTTCTTACGCATCCATACTGTACATTCTATTGTGGCATTTAAAGAATGCACGGATCATAAACTCCATTTACGGCTTATTTTATCAGCTGTAAATATCTTAAATTATTACTGAAACTTCTGCCGAAAAAGTAGCAAATGTCACGGTGAACGAGTCAAAAAGCTCAGTTAAATTTCAAAAGGAACATTGCTCAATAGCAGTTATCTGGGAAACGCATACTATCTGCAAACAGTGGGTATTAATGGAATGAATCCCAGAGTCAGCACTTAAAGCGAGAATCCCGGGAACCATTTTGAAATGCCTGAAGAGATTTTTAAAACTCATCTAAATACCATTAAACATCTGCCTATTTTATGTCATCGATTTAATCCATTTCTGGAGACTAGCGTTTCAGAAAAAATAGAGAAGGTAAAGATGGCAATTTAAACACCACAGGGGAAAAGAAAAAAAAAATCTTCCTCTAGGGAACAGTTGAGAAATGCACCGATATCAAGCAAGTGATGAATCTGTTGTGGTCCAGCTTTCAAAGCACAGTCTATTCATGTGCCATTATCAGCCAGTAATTCATGCGTGACTGCTCTATTAGGAATATTTGGTCATCACGAAGGCAGCTGCCGCTGGGTTCAGGAGCCCGTGCTACCAGCGTGGGTACCCTTCAACTTGTCTGTTTGTGCACGTTAAAAAGGTAACAATTTGGCAGATAACAGATGAAGCACAGACCTTCCAGTATGCAACCGAAGATAATAACACGCAGCTGCTAACAAGAAGGTATCATTTTAAAGTCATTCTGTTCTACAGCAAACATTGAATCCTAATGCTGCTCGTAAAAAATATCTAAACCTCTATAGAAACAAGATGCTGCTATTTAATACAGTCATTTATTTTCATTACATTACAAAATGAAATTTATTGATCATTTTTAGAGTTCGATGTCTCCCATCTAGAGAACTTTCAACAAATCTCTGACACTTTTAAAGTTACCAATGTGTCTGAGCTAAGCCTTTAAAATTACAGGCAGGTAACCCATGGATTCCCAACTATTGCAAAACTACAAGTCCCAGCATGCCCTGCTAGCACGGGCTGGGACTTGTGGCTTCCCCTACAGCTGGAGAATTTCCGGTTGCCTGTATATAAATTATGGATTCACCTTTTAAACCAAAGAGCGGACTTTAGCTTCCAAAGAACAATTAATATAATATTTCTAATTACTGAACTTCGAGTTATGATTAAAAAAAAAATCAATAATTTAAGGAAATGAGGTAGTTTAACAAAATTATATTTAAATATTATTAATAATTTTACATTTGTGATATACAATTGTTTGCTAAAAAGGATCGTGGGGAGCCAACATAATAGCATAAGGACCCATTGTTCATGGTCCCAACCAACATGTAAAGAGCCCTAAGAATTGCAGCATGTTCTGAAACACTTGTATCGCTCCCTCATATTATGATATTGTATTATCAACTAAGCACAGACTCTTGGCTTAAAGTGGATGTTTTTTTTCCACAACCCCATTATGTAAATGCCCCTTCCCCCTTAGTTAGATCATTCTTAATTTGCACCTAATCCTCCTTCACCATCAGCTCTATCTAAATGCTGGAGGCATTCTACCCAATTAAGAGGTGCCCGATTTTACAGAGCATCTTTATACTTTAGCTGCATTATTCCAATGCTTTCTGCGGGGGAGGAAACTTCACAGATCTTCCACCCACCAATCAATCACAGAGCTCCCTCCCAGCAATCACAGAGCTCCCACCCACCAATCACAGATCTCCCACCCACCAATCACAGATCTCCCACCCACCAATCACAGATCTCCCACCCACCAATCACAGATCTCCCACCCACCAATCACAGATCTTCCACCCACAAACTATCCTGCTTTCCATAACACAGGCCCAATTTCAGCGGCAACACTGATGAACTACAGTGTGGAGTCTCGCTCTCAGGGCCAACATCTGTACACATTGTGTAAATGTTATTCTAAAACATAACCCTAGGTCACTTTATTTTTATTTAGTTCTACCAAAGTACAACTTATACAGTGCTCACCTTCAAGAGGATCCTTGTTTAGTCCCAGCTGACTGATAATATACCGCGGTATGTCCGTTTTAATGCCTTGCCCCTCTTTAGCATGGCCTTCTGCTGCTTCCAAGAGGTAGTAAAACTCTTCAGGGTCAAACTCCTGGTATGTACAAAACATGTGGTCAATATATATATATATATTGAATATTCCATATATAGATGCATGCAAATTACTTTCAGTATTTTTTTTGTAACTTAGTTTTAGGTTGTTACAGCAACATTGTAACAATTGACACATAATAAACTCTGATACAGGAGTACACGCCCACTCCTCTCTTCCAACCCGCCACTGACGGATATTAAAAGCAGCACGGGCAAAACAACTCCCTTAAGCACCAAATTTTCGTGAAAGTGGAAAAATTAGATGAACAAAAAATAAAACATACAGACACACCGAAGCTGACAGTCGTGAGGGCTGGCGCACACCAAGTAACACATGGGTAAAAAAAAAACAACCTTTTACTAACAGGGCTGGGGCGCCATGCTGCAAAGAGAGTTTAAACGCTTCAATTCATCATCATGGCCACTAATGAGATTACTTACTCTTTAGATATCATGTTAGCTATAAAATGTGTCACTATTGCAACACATAATTATTACTGGCTAACCCAAAACATATTAAAAGAGAATGATAAATTATAATAATAATAATAATAATAATAATAATAATAATAATAATAATAATAATAATAATAATAAAAAACAAAAAACGGTCCGTCTTACCAAGCATTCCAACAAGCGGGCTGGACGTGCAATAACAATCAGTATTTTCTGGGCTAACTGTTTAATAAATGCCAGTTCTCCACTTTCTGACCTTTCCTGAGCCTAGAAAAAGAAAAACAATGAGCAAAACACAAGAGGCAGCAGTGATGAACTACGGGAAAGTTTTATATACTGGTGGGTATGTACACAACGCACTCCCTTAGAGCTCGACACAGGCTGTGTAACCAGTGTGGTGATATATTTTTCACAATGATTTGTATAACCCATAATTTTAATGGCGTTCTAGGTTGCCTGTAAACTGCATTGAAATGAATGGGCAATAGAAATCTTTGGGGCACAGAAATTATTGACACAGACATCAACGGAAGTTCACAGCACTGTTGATTGGTCCTCCCCACATCAATCAATATTCAGTTAATGTCTAATGATGTGATCAAAGTATGGAGTCCCTGGGGCTCCCCTTACCACAGGTTAATCGCATCACAGCTAGTGTAGAAAACCGCTTGCGATTGGATGAGTGGCTAAACGGAGTTGTGGGTTAATTGCTTCTTTCCTCCTTTGAGGTTTTTAAATGGTCGCTTGGATAACCTTTTGGATGTGTCTTGGATTAAAAATGAAGGACATTTCCCTTTTGGACTATAAAAGCATATTACTCGGATTTCCAATTGGATTAAAAAAACTGCATTAATTCCCATTGGATTACAGCTGGATAAGAAGAATGGATGTTTTTCTTTCTTTTATAATAAAATGGTGAACAAGAGTAACGGGAGTGATTTATTTAATTAAACTTGTGTGTCAATGTTTTACTTATATTTATACTGCTTCTATAGAACAGGAAGAGGTCTTGGGGAGCTCTTAACATTATACTGGGATCAATGAGATGGCAAATTTGACACTCCATCTGTCCCAATATTCCTCATTACCCAGCTACCCACAGCACTATTCAGTGTAGGGCTGGTAGGTGAGGAACACTGGTTATTTTTTTCCCCAGACCACTAACACGATGACCAACCTGGGTCTAGTTTCCGCTATGACATGGGGACTTTTAGTGCCAGGCAACTCAACTGAAATGAAGGGATTATATGAATAAATAGGAAAAGTCCTGAGTCGCTTGCATGTAGATGAACTCAGAAATGCATGTGAACGTGGCCAGCACATGTGAACGTGGCCAGCACACATATGCGCCAACTTCTAGCGCTTTATATGAGTTTTCACATGTGGTGTACACTTGCATCTGTTGACACAAACATAACACCAGTCTGTAACTGGCTTAAAGTGGTTACTTGTAGTGTACAGCTCCTTTTCTTCTTTTAAACTTAAAATCGATGATTACAGCTTAGTGGTAGAATTACATATATGAATTATTGATTCACTTCTTTTATAGCAGGAAGCAGAAACTCATTTATCTTTATTGTGTATGAGGTGTTAGAATTAATCTAAACAACTCTCTACAGAGGTCAGCGAGTGGAAAACTTTGCAGAAGTCTTTAGCTTTCAAACCATGAAATGAGAACAGACAAAAGTTAACCTAAGGGAGTCAGACAGCTAAGTCTAATTAAATACACAAGTGTCTGCAGTGACTAATGAAGGTGGAGGAGCAATTTAGTTGGCTTTATGGTTCCTTATGTGTAATTGCTTAAGTCATGGTGTTTAAACTCCTGAGACAGGTCACAATGGTCGTACTATGAATAACGAATATAAATATTGTTCATTCTGCAAGCATTTAAAAGCTATTATTGATATATTATATTCTTTAGAGATTATTGATAGCATCATTATATACACAAATAATGTTTGGAACTGTTCCAATATTTGGTGCAAAATTCCTACAATCTACTGAAACACATTTGAAATAATCTTAGTCTTTCCCCACACTGCCCCCCTTGGCAGAGCTACACAAGCATTTGGTTACTTGCAACCAGGAAACACTAGACCAGAGCACTTTTGCTATGAAAGTGCTGCATACACCATTGTGACAGTGGAATCTCTCTGACGTACAGGGGCACAGAGTTTCAGATGCACTTAATGCTGACTCAGCAAATATTCGCTTTAGAATGCAATGGTTTCCTGGGCAGAAAAATGTCCTTGTGAGCCGAACCTAGCTGCTGGCGGATGAAAAATTGTTTTTTCATGTCTGTGTACGAGAGCAGAAATTATTTCCTTTTCTTTCCTTCTAGATAATGGGTTTCCGGATACATATATATCCTCTTCAAAGTTTATCAACTATCCCTGCCAGCTCTACCTTAATCAGACACAGGTGAATTATTCCATTTGACCATGTGAGTAATTACCCCCACTTCTCTAACAGTGGGAAATTCTTAAAACTTGGCCTGTACTTGGGGACGGGTTAAGAAACTCTACTGCAGTTAATTAGAATAATATCCCAATTAAAAACATTCCTTCAAGAACAAATATACACAGTCCCTCTGGCTTAATACCACACAATTGGGGTCTTTCCTGCAGGTCTTCTCTGCATGATATATTGTATGAGCCATGTGGGAACATATGGAGATATATATATATATACCAATGAAATAAAGCCTTACCATTGGAGTGTGGCTACTGGATATACTAATACATGAGCTGAACACACGGCTGATCTAGCTCATCAGTCTCACTTGGTAGCTTCACACCCATTGCTGTGCAATGCCAAGTGTATAAGCAGTATTTAGAGAACAATATTAAAATTATTATTCAGTTCCACCCAATCCCTTTCAGAGCAGAACTCAAACACCTTGTAATGAACCCAATAGTTACATTAGTAAAGTGATTCAGCAATGTGACCTGGAAGTTGTTGGTTGTGATTACTGTGAACCAAAATATCACTAACTACTATACCAGACCAGACATTTGATAGCACAACAAACAAGCGTCAAGTAAATCAAACGGGATACATTTTATCCACATGAAGCTGAGCTGATGTTATGTTAAATGTCAGTGACACCGCTTGCTAAACGTGATTGCATCTGGCATGAGGTGGTAACGAGCACTCACCCTTGCGGGTGGGGGAAGAGATTCCATGGAGAACACTCTATTAACCCCCAATGCGATCACTTGTGGCTAATACAAGTAAATGGAGCAAGCATGCAGCATTCAACAAACAGTGCAGCAGTGCAAACGCTAGTGAGTATGGTGTAGTTGGAACTAGTGGGTTCCATTCTCATACCCGGTTTCAGGTGTGTATTAGCTTTAAAAAAAAAAAAAAAGCTAGTAAAAGCATGTATTTTTACACAAGTGGGTCCCTAATATATCCATATTAGAGGATCATCGCTGCCTTGTACAACAGCCGGGTAGAAACATGAATGATTAAGATTAGTGTTCTTTGGCTCTTTTTTTTTTTATTATAGAAAGCCAAACACTAACCGGCAAATTGGACAGGTCAGTATTGGTACCAACGTGTGGCAGTTCTAATACCCTTACCCTCAATATCAGGAGCTAATAGGGGATAAACAGAAAGACCACAGGATGCAAGATTTATCATTTACCTACCTCAAAATACATGTCACCAACATGTAAGCACATAGAAGTTGTGCGTCCTACAGCTCCAACATAAGATCCCACTAATAACTCAGATAGAACACTGGTATTTACAATTCAAATATGCCTTTGTCCTACATATTGTGCCTTTTTTGGTCTAGAATTTTTTTTTAATGAAAACAATGCTCAAACGTCTCAGTTTAGATTTCAAGGTATGGCATAAATGTAGGAACAATTTAGCTGGTAAACATCCTATGACACAAATGATCGCTGTTGTCTATTATATCGTGGGAGCATGAACCTGTGAGTACCTGCTATTTACCTCTTGTAATAACTTCTCTAATTTTTGCTGCAGCTCCAGAAAATATCGTGAGGTTATGAGACCTTGGTGGGATTTGTCCAGGCAATCTCGAGCCAGCTCCACGATTTGGTGGTGGGTGAAGCTGAGCACGCCATCCGGCAACGGAAGCACGCTGTCAGGGGAATAGTTGGTGATGATCTCCTGAAGCCGCTCTTCCATCTGAGCCGTGGCCTGCAGGGAAACATAAGTAAAAGTAATATCTAATCTTTCAACACCTCTTACGCTGTGCACTAAACATCTGCAACAATGGCATGGCAAATGTCTAAATAACAGATGATACCCCAAATGAGTAATAATGCAGTAATACAACATCCTAACATATATAATCATATAAAGAAATGTCAACTAACCATAAGGAAGTTTCCAGATACCAGTTAGTAAGACTCCCAGAGGCTTTTTGTTTGTCACAAGAATAGAATACCGATATGGAATGTCCACTTTTATGTCATAATAGACCACCACAATGACAGGATTCCAACTGATTCCATCTCAAGGCATCTCTGCTCAGTTCAGAAGAGAGTCCAATCATCTGTACAGCTAGTGCCCAGTGGGAAACCCTAACCAATCTGATATATAGATTGATTGTAGCACCTCTATAATTTTCACTATTTGGCTGACAGACAGTACCAGTCGTTCCTTGTGCAACATTATTTTAGTTGGTGGCTCTGCTGTAGGAATGGGCACTTCAGAGACGTCAAAGCCTGCACTGGTAGGGAGGAATCCAACCTTTTCAAAATCCCATATTCTTTAATACAGAGGCCAATTGGGGACTATAGAGTAAGACATAAACATAGCTAACACATGTTAAACGTGAGAGCTAGCCTCAATATTATATACTTTGTCCCTTTCAATCATTGTATAAGCCATCTCTCCCTAATGCCATTAGACCAATCTATATTGATGGCTTCCATAGTTTCAAAATAAAGGTTAATCAGCCCATAAAAGCCACGCCATGCCTTCATTTAGGTATTAAATACAGTAAAGCAGTTATAGGAACCTATACGCAATCTGTTAACTTGGGTACGTCTGGAGCCAGAATTATATAAAAATAAGCATTGCACATTACGGTCCTTGGGTGGGGAACAAAGTGGACTGCGCCCCTGGAAACCCAAGATGTACCGGAGCTTTATCGATATAATTTCTCATCTTGGGATATCTACAAAACGGCATTATACAAACTGCAATGTTTGTTTATCCATGTCTTATATATCTTCCACATCGTCAACAAGGCCTCTCTTACTGTGCCCGCCCTTTGGACTACATAACATCAGAATCTCCTCTTAACTTTGCATTCCTTAAACATTCTCTATTTATTCTTTTCCTAAAGATCATTATGTATCTACACTGCAAAATATTTTTTTTTCTAGCTTCATTAGAGCTACGTTTATTTTTATACAATCACAATACATGCCTGTCTCATTAATACCCAGACTCAAGGTGGCCATTAAAATGACTTGTAAATCCAAAAGGTGGCCTGCAAACCATATAGTGTGCTCCATAACACCAGGGTAAAATAAACCAATATTTCTTATATTACTGTATATTTTTACAGCACCAACAATGACATTCTATAATAGGCCTTTCATAGCACACACCATTGATTACTGATGGGTTACTGATTAATGCTCCTGGCCTCACATATGTCCTAGTTATTTCACAGGAAATATATAGCTCAATAAGGCTAATTTCACAGAACCACAAAAGGTTCCACACACATAATGCTTATTTACTTGTGCAAGTGAAACTAGTTGTCCACCTATATTTAAAGGACCATGTCCATTTTGGGTCTTTGGAAACACAGCTAATAAACACCTGCACCTACATTTACAGTTTGGGGAAAACTCCAGTTTAAAGAGCACAAATTTCACATCCAAACTACTTCCACCTTAGGACCATCCCCTTTATTAATTTAAACGTGTAGGTCTGTCTTCTAAAATAGTACTCTGTCTACCTTCATTTATGTCTAAAGTTATAATATTAATGTGTTTGTACTTTTCTAAAAAAATTCCACAATTCATTTGAACTGTATTCTACGATTTTCTGCAGTGTCTGTAAAAGCCTCCTCCGTTTATTTCTATCATTATTGCTCTGGAATATATAGGCTTCATTAAACCATCTTACCAAAATATAGAACAGAGAGAAATTGCAGCACAGGAATGCCACAGATACTAAAAAAAAAATACGTTAGAGATGAGTGCATACAATTACCTTCGGGAATCTTTCCTTGTACACATGGTTCATCATAATTATTTCATGGTCACAGCATGCGGGTGTACGTCCAGGGCTGCAAACGCGAAAATTGTCTCTTAATTTACTTGGTATTAAAAGCAGTTCAAAGCTCAACGCAATTACTTCTATGAATAGGACACTTTACAGCAAATTATTGGAAGCACATGTATGTTACATGAAACTGAAGGAGAGACAGAACAATTGAAAAACAAACGTAGAAATAAAATAATTAAAATAAAAAAGGACTTTCCATATTTTCTGATAAAACCCTTATCCTATCTGTTCTACCACTGATCCAGCCTTTATATTGGTAACTCAGACTGTAATGCTGTATATACAATTTTAGTGTTACTTTTGAGGCATTCTACACACAATGCATATATGGCTGTAATTCCTTACCCGATCTAAAGAACATGCTCAGGACAGCACCTGTGGAGTTATACAGTCATGGCCAAAAGTTTTGCAAATTACACAAAAATTATTTTTCACAAAGTCTGCTGCTTCCGTTTTTATGATGGCAATTTGCATATTCTCCAGATTGTCATGAAGAGTGATCAGATGAATTGCAATTAAAGTCCCTCTTTGCCATGACAATAAACTTTACTCCAAAAACAAAATTTATACTGCATTTCAGCCCTGCCACAAGGACCAGCTGACATCAGGTCAGTGATTCTTTTCTTATCATGGGTGAGTGTTGATGAGGACAAGAGTGGGGATCACTATGCGGCCATGTACAAAGTACTTTACAAAGGGTTGTACATTGTACATGGCCGCATAACTACATTACCCCCTTAAAAGCAGCGCTAACAGCGTCGTCAATGTCAGTGACGTCATCATGTCCCGTCGGCGTCTTCTTTCTTCGGGATTGCTTCAAGTTGCTACACAGAAGAGTCGTGATGGATCCTCGTCGGGAAGCAGCCGTTCAGACTCAAGATGTCATGGTAAGTCTTGTCGGTGCAAACAGCACCGTTATTCCGTACCCCACCCCTGCTGAGGACTGGGGTAAAGTCATTTTCTCTGATGAATCCCCTTTCAGTTTGTTTGGGGCATCTGGAAAAACGCTTGTCCGGAGAAGGAAAGGAGAGCGCTACCATCAGTCCTGTGTCATGCCAACAGTAAAGCATCCTGAGACCATTCATGTGTGGGGTTGATTCTCAGCCAAGGGAGTGAGCTCACTCACAATTTTGCCTAAGAACACAGCCATGAATAAACAATGGTACCAAAACATCCTCCAAGAGCAACTTCTCCCAACCGTCCAAGAACAGTTTGGTGAAGAACAATGCCTTTTCCAGCATGATAAAGCAACTTGCCATAAGGCAACAGTAATAATTAAGTGGCTCAAAACATCAAAATTTTGGGTCCATGGCCAGGAAACTCCCAAGACCTTAATCCCATTGAGAATTTATGGTCAATGCTCAAGAGGTGGGTGGGTGGGTCAAACAAAAACTCACAAATTCTGACAAACTCCAAGCATAGATTAGGCAAGAATGGGTGGCCATCAGTCAGTATGTGGCCCAGAAGTTGATTGACAGCATGCCAGGGGGCATTGCAGAGGTCTTCAAAAAGAAGGGTCAACACTGCAAATATTGACTCTCTGCATAACCTTAATATAAATGTCAATAACAGCCTTTGACACTTATGAAATGCTTGTCATTTTACTTCAGTATACCATAGCAACATCTGACAAAAAGGTCTAAAAACATTGAAGCAGCAAACTTTGTGAAAACCAATACTTGTGTCATTCTCAAAACTTCTGGCGATGACTGTAAGCCATATTGGCCCATTTAATGTCAAATTCAGGTTTAGAGAAAATATGATTTAAAAGTAATCTTTAGTGACTCTTGTTCGACTAAATTGAAACAATGTTTCACCACCTCTAACACCACCGTTAGACAAAGGCATTATTACATTCTAAACAAACATAAATGTTATCTTTTGTATAGAGGTTTCTATCAGTTGAAGTATAAATATACAAATAATATGCATTGAGCTATTTATTGAAAGCGAAATCACTTGAACTTGCAGCTACAAGTTATATAATGACAGCAACACTGTATCTAATGTTGGATGATAATAGTTAAGTGAAAGCAAAAACTAACACCAAGGTCTATGTAACATAGCAGAGGGATTTGTATCTTGTCCAGCGCTTCAAAACTATGCAGAGTTTTGGTCTTAAAAATCCTGTAGTAAAATCCAACTCTATGAGAAACACAACAGAATCATAACGTAACCGTATGCACTCCACTCACTGTCCAGCATGTCAGGTAAATCTGTAGTACCTTCCATTACATTTCTACTCATTTAGAATTTCCTTGGACTCAGGGAGATATAATGACACAAGTAGTCGGCATTGATTTGAACTAGAGGCATAAAACCAGAATCTTATTTATGTACTTTCACAATCAGAGCTCTTAATCTCTAAACCATCTTAATTTTGTCGCATTTTTCCAATAAATACCATAATTGCTTATACGAAGGCTCATCTTCTACTAATGTCTTATAAATATCCCTTCAGTCTGGCTTTTTCCAGTCACTTAAACACACGGATGGCTGGCTTTATTACTAAAGCTCATTATTGATCTTCAGACTTAAAAGAGAAAATAGAAGTCTACATTTCACAGCAGTACATTGAAACTACAAAATATGTAAAACACTGGATGAGTAGCCACAGTCTTAATACAGTTTGTTGCTTGTTTGATTCTTCGGCAGAACTTTAAGAGGAGTTTCTAATTTGGCCCTGCAGATGTTACACATTTCAGGTACCCTTAATCAGGATCAGAGCACCTCGAGTATTATTTTGTTTTTTTTCATTTGTATATTTGCAAGAAGTGGGCAGTACTAGAACAACCTGTAGCCAATCAGAGCATCAGAATGAAAAGAATAGTAAAGAGTATTTCAGTTGGGCTTATTTCTCTCTATACGTCTATACGTTTGAGTGAGTAGGGGTAGGCCAGTGTTGGCTAACCTGTGACACTCCAGGTGTTGTGAAGTCCCAGCATACCCTTTCAGCAATAAGCTGCTATATATTGGCAAAGCATGCTGGAACTTGTAGTTTCACAAACATCTGGAGTGTCACAGGTTAGCCAACACTGGGGTAAGCCATTATGGTGGGATCTCAATCTACCGCTCTGTAGGTGGTTTACTTTTTTACTATCAATACTTTCTTACTATGAGCACAAGTTGTTTCACACGGGCTACTTGCGGGCCTACAACTCAACTGTACATAAACCATTAAAGCATTAATCTCCTTATCACAGTTGAAAATAAACAGAGTGTATTTATTCAGCTATTCTCTTACTCAGGAAATGTATTCACAAACAACCTTCAACAATAGCAGCTTACAATGACCGCTTTTCTGCAATGGAAAAAAATAAAAAAACTTTTGCAGTCAGTCATATAGATTAGGCAAATAATTTGCATTCACTGGTTGATTATTTTATGATCACATTTCATGTTTTGTACAAGAGCGAATTTAATTCTGATTATTTTTTTTTCACTCCGGCGGCAGCAGCAGCAGCAAACATCACACACCTGAGACTTCTGGAGCGAGGGCGCAGCGGGGTGTTGCGGCATCTGTCATCGCTGGCAATGCTCTCCGTGCAGAAATGTTTGGACAGAAAATGTAGTTCATCAGGTGTTGGTTGGTATGGTAACTGGTGTAGCTTCTCCTGGGAGGAACACGATGACTGCAGAATACAGGAGAGAGTGTTAACTTATCCATGCAATAAGACATTGCTACGAGAGCACTTCTTCACAGTAATATATAGCAAAGGCTGTGTATGACTGAGCTGAAAACTATACATATACAGCTGTGTTTATACTTAACTAAACATATTCACCATGCAGTCTTCCGTGACACTGCAGCGGGACACTAAGTCCTTTTCTAACTAAGCAGGCAGAGTATGACTGACAGCTTTGCAATCTTACTGTGCAAGAATGTAGTGTGTATTGGTTGATTCATGCAAAGGAGAAGGGCCAGCGAGGTCACAGTAAGTTAAATGCATGAAGTAATAACTTTTTGACCTGTACAAGAGTCAAGTTATGGGAGGAGCTTGTGCTTATGTAGAAGAATGGGGAAGTAATACTTGAATTTTAAACAAAGCTATGTAGTTATCTCCACAATTCATGCCTGAAAATGTATATTTTTGGCGTTTATTGTTCATTAAATATCTTATGTAAAGCAAGTGCATTAAATGGATCTGCACCAAACTATTTCATAGATGTTCTTGAGATGTCATTGTGGATATGGAATGAACTACAAAAATTAGTACCGATCACCATCAAAGGCTGTTTATTGTTTATATGACAGCATCTGTCTCCAGAGTAAGAGAATCATGGCTACAAAGCACAAATGTCTGTTTCAGATTGTAGAAATCTCTCTTTTAAATGTCAGGCCAGAAGGTTAGTTGAAGGAGAATATAAAATGGATGATATCAGCAATGTGTATTTTTTTTTTGATGCCAGACGGAATGAAATTGGACAATGACAAGTCATTACTGGCCGGTTCTCTACTGAATACCCAAATCTCACTATACCCTCCAAAAACAGACTGTACGCTCCAACGTGAAATAAAAAGGTCAAAAGAAACAATGGAGTAAGAATACACAAACACATAACTATATGAATATAGGATACGTCAGTACTGCATTTCCATAACTTGTTAAACTAAATATTTAAAACAGAGAATACTTTGACTATTAACATAAAAGTATATCGGTATTTTAAATTGTCTAAAAATGGGTGATATAGAGAAAAGTGTATTAATACATATTAATAAAATAAATGTATGGTTTTAGTTAAAGAGCATCACCTACATGGTATCAATCTTCAGGTTATGGCCCCAGGTAGTATGGTTAATAAAAAATCAATTTTCCCAAACTTATAGGGCTTACTCTACCAACTGAAAACAGCAATTATATTAATTGCAGAGATGAATAATTGGAATCCTGTTTATCCATAATGTGGTTATACATAGATGGCAGTCAGGGCAGATCATCAGAATGTGTGAGACCCAGTAAAAAAAAAAAAAAAGAGAGGCCCCCGTCTTCCAGGAATCCTGTCTTCCTGGGCCTCTTCAAATACCCCTTCCTGATTAACAGAGCGCAGGCTAATTTTCTCTCTGGTTTTGCCTCAAAATATTGCCTTAACTTGTCATAGCAGCTGATCATTAAGCCTGTTTAAGGCTCATTTGGGTGTGGCTCACAAGCCAGCCCTTGCTAGATGTAAGCCTGGGAGGTGGGTACATCTGATTTTAACTGCATTTTAATGGTAATTAAAGCATACAGGTCAGTGTAAGGACCTGTAGATAATGAGGTGACCTTGACACTGGGATGCAGGCTTAAATGTTTTGATCACAATATGAACTAATACCTCATGTTTTCATTTTGCTAGATACACACAGATATGCAGTGTTAAGGAGTTAAGGATAAGTGCTGACTACAACTATATTATATATATATATATATATATATATATATATATATATATATATATATATATATATATATATATGCACATTTATATTGCCACACAGCTGGTACCATATACGCTATGGCAGGGTTTCCCAAAACCAGTCCTCTGGGCTCCCTAACAGTGCAGGTTTTCCACATCTCCTTGCTGGAGCACAGGTGTATTCATTACTGACTGACACATTGTAACAGATCCACAGGTGGTCCTAATTATGTCACATGTGATCCAGAAAACCTGCACTGTTAGGGGTCCCTGAGGACTGGGTTAGGGAAACCCTGCACTATGGGATATACCGAGCGCAGGCTTATTTGCTATTGAGTTGGTACCATATACAATATGGCATATAATGAGCGCAGGATTGTTTTTTTCTCTGGTTTTGCTCCTAATTAACTTTTTGCTTGCTGTGGCAGCTCCCAGTAATAGACTGGCAGTGTGCCACGTTGTGATGAGATCACCATAGACAGCACTCCCGTCATTCACTGACTGGGAGCCGCCATATCTCCTAAGTAAAAGAAAAATCATTTTAAAAAAAGCCAAGCAGGTCATGGCAGGCCCCTCAGTCACTCCGGGCCCCCAAGTCTATCCAGGCCTCTTACAGTTGTACCCCCTGATGACAGCGCTGAATACAGTACCAAAGTTGGACCAATATTTTTTTTTCTGCAAATTACACTTATATCATCAATAATCTATGATATCTAGATTTTATAAAGAGACAGAATTATTTTAGATTTCTTATATTGTATTCCAACACAGTTTATATGTTATATAAAATATATACTGTATCTACAATAACGTGTGTGTTGAGGTTTCACACAGGACTCACAAGTCTACACAGATGATGTAAGAAAATGACTGATTTTCAAAAGGTTCCATTCTTATAATGGGAACGACCTCGAACTCACTGCAGTAAAAAGCCTGATCCTCATCAGCACAAACCACATACACACATGTTTATCAGATACCTTTGTTTGGATGGTGGCAGAGTTCATTGCAGGGATCATGCTTCCTCTGATTGCTTATATATTACTAGGAGACTCTCTGCCTCTACATCAAATATTTTATTACTGTATAGACAGGCTATGTTGACAGTTTCTGATTAGCTACACTATTTGATTGTCAGAAACAAATCTCCTTTTCCTGGTATCAGGACATCTCAAGGATCTAAAGTCCTTGAAATTGAAGTGGGTATCAGGACCTTTAAAAAATGGCAATTGGCATAAGGCAGCTGTGTAGAATCCAGTGATCCCCATGTATGAATGAAATGAGAACGCCTAGATGAACACCACATTCAAACATGTCTGTTTTCATGTGTATTAGGAGACAGATTAGCAACAATAAAGGCTTGAGAAAGCATTAAGCCAGGACAGTAAAGTTAGTACTCAATGGGACAAAAGTGGTTCCTCAAAGACCTTTCCATAGTCCTGAGTATCCTTTTTATTTATTTTTAATAATTTTGGCCTGACCACGTGTTTATTCTACACGATTTGCTTATTCTAGGACAGGACTGTATTATACAGAAGCAGCTGTTGTGGATCTACATATGCCAGAATGTCCCTCTATCCTTGGCCTGGCAGGCCACACTAGCACATGCAATTTCACAATTCCCTCCCTCGCACAGTAAGACTTTTCTCTAGTCCTCAAACCTTCAAGCGTTCTCTGAAAACCCACCTCTTTAGACAAGCTTATAATATTCCTCAACCACCATCTTAATCTCCATAGGTTACCCTATTACCACCCTCTACACAGCTAACACAAGACATCAACCTTCTGCCCAACATTGCTGTGTGACTGATCACACAGCCCACTCAATACTTTTACCTTTGCATTGTAGCTGGTCGAGTGTGCAATATGATGTAGCACATGCCCTTGTGTTTCAAACTCCCATTGTCCCATAGATTGTAAGCTTGCGAGCAGGGTTCTCTTACCTCTCTGTATGTATGTATTACCCAGTATTGTCTTATTAATGTTTGACCCCAATTGCAAAGCGCTACGAAAGTTGCTGGCGCTATATAAATAAATGTTGATGATTATGAATTCAACATTTATTTCTCCAAGTGCCAGCATATCCTGAATTGTAATTTGCAGAGCAAAAGATCGCCTTGAACCGCAGTATATACATTACTTTTTCACCACTTAGCAACATTCAGGAGAAGTGTGCAAAAGGGGTCTTTAATAAATTAGTAAGTTGTTTTTAGGACGCTTTGAACAGAAACATAATGGCTTGTTCGTGACGCACAGCCAAGTCCCAACAATGTCATAAGAAGCAGAAAGACCTGCATTAAAATGCAGTGATTTATTTGTACAACAGACAGTGAGAAGGTGCCAGTACATTTGCAGGGGGTTTCATAGAATAATTCTCTTCTGGGAAAGTTCAGGGTGGGGGAGGGGATGTTCCCGAAACTCTGTTGCATATTATTTTTGTAAAGCCTGTTCTTGACAAAGCAGAGTTATGTTAAAGTGTGATAAAACTGGTGGTGACTCATTTAAAGGATCACTAAAGTACACATTGGCTTAAATAAAGAGCTACTGAAAACATTCACAAAAATGTTTAAACCTACGCTCAGAATGCAAATGCATCCCTTGAATGAAGCCCAAAATGAATAGTAAAAAAACAAATATCTAGATATAAAGATAGACCGTATAGAGGTGTACATTTCAGGAGCCTAGCAGAACAAAATAAATATATTTAAGAGAAAGTTGTGATACGATGGAAGATATTTTAGACATACACAACAGACTTACTGATCGTAACTCCATTTTTTTGGTCTGAATTAGTTAATATGAAACAATAGATTTCATCAATCTATTACACAATAATAAACTGCCACTAAATTATTTCTGAAATCTGTGTTTTTCACATGAAATGTATTTCAGAAGAAAACTTTTAACACCGACTTGTTGGTAAAATTTTGTATTGCAAGGACCAAGGTTATGCATTGATAAACTATGACCTGTATTCACAGATAGGTAAAACACTACAAAATGATCTCTACCGAGCAGGAAATGTAAAGTGGAACTCCCGTGGCAGACAAAGGATGTGAGTAAGGATAAGTAGGTAGTGTAGAGACAGATACTGTAACTTCCACTTAGGTCAGTACGGACACAACAGAAAGTACTTTAACACAAATCAAGAGAGAGGACATGAACCAACTTGAGGAGACTCACACCAGGTCACAGGGAAATATATAATTTCTTCCAGGTCTCAAACTTTATTGTGGACACTAGTTGTTTTATCTCACAAGCTCCTAGTGAATTGATAGACTGCACCACCAGAGGAAGATGCTACAACTGGCCCACCTTGAGAATGTCTGTCTGTGTACCATGACTGTTTTGGCCTGCCTGGTGCTACAAACATCCCACCCTTTCTCTTTTTTACCTTCTTGAAAATACACAGAAGCACCACCACCGGAGGAAACCAATAAGTCAGGTGCAAGTCTGAAGTTGCTGTCCGTTATCCACCAGAGGAGCTACATATGCGTTTTTGGAGACGAGATCTGTTGCCTGTACAGATAAACATGTGACTTGTCTAATTTCAAAAGGAGTTTGATCTAGAATGCCCTACAATGAAACCTTGCAAACTGCATGGCTTCGAATGTCTAGACCATCTTCCCCAGGATCTACTCTCAGATTAGAATTGAAGGGCATCTGCCACCCAACACACACCTTACTAGTCTGTGTAAAGCACCTATCTTGCCCTCTTGAAACGACAAACTCAGCTGTCACGTGTCAAACAGCAGACCCAGAAAGACAAGCCTCTGGGTAGGGACCCAATTGGATTTCTGATAGTTGATGATCCAACTATGGGATTCCAGTGTCCCATAAATGCGCTTGAGGCAAAGTCAGAGAATTTGCCTTGCTCAAAATATTGTCCAGGAAAGGTATAATTATCACCCTGATCTTCAGAATTTCAGCCATGACGGCCATAATCTTTGTGAACACTTGTAAGTAGCACAAAAGGCAGAGCCCGAAACTGGAAATGGTGGAACCGAACTGCAAATCTGAAAAATCATTGGTGACCCTTCCAGATTGGAACAGGCAAATCCGCATTCTTGATGTCCATGGAAACCATGAACTTGTCTCATTACATATCAATGATTCCTTAAACCTGTCCACCCTGACATGCGTTGAGGGTCTTGAGGTTCAAAATGGTTCAAAAGGAACCGTTGGGTTGCTGAACCAAAAAGGGGTTTCAATGAAAACCTCATGCCCCCCCCTCTTTCCTGTTGGCACGCAGGTGATTACATAACAAAGCCTGAATGGCTTCTCGCAAGGCCAGGCACTTCACCCAGTCCACCTGAAGACTGGTAGTGAAAACACATCTGGGTGGAGCTCTGAGGAGGTCTATGATGTATCCCTGATCCATCACGCCGACCCACTTAGCATTTTAAAGAGGCACCGAACCACTGATCATGGAGGAGAAGCAATCGACCTCTCACTAAAGTTCTTACCGGATAGGGTGACTGCCCCTCAGGCTGACAATTTGGTCTCTTTGTGGAGCAGGCTGGTTTACCTCTCTGGACTGCTTTCTCTGCACCAAAGCCTTACCTTTTCCGGCTGTGCAAAGGGACCAAAAGCAGGGCCTTGCATTTTTCACAAATTTAACAGCAGAAAAGAACTCTTATCCAGCTCCTACACGAATAAGACATCTATCAAAATGAAAAAAAATTACTAGGTCAGAAACTTGGACTCCCACACTGCAAACCCTTCAAGAGTTGCTACAATCACTTTTCTTTCCCAGTGATAGGCAACGTGATGCACGTGGACATCCTTCTAACCTTCTAGAGGGCCGCACATTCCCCTTAATCTCACTAATAAGTTAAAATAATATATGTAATCAAAGAAAGTGACTCCTTCTGGAATAACGTATCAGCAGGTATATTAAACAAGTGTTACAGGCTGTAACAAACAAATCTGATGATAAAGTAGAAAGAAGTTGGGGGCCGGAGTTGAAGACTCAGTTTGCCGCCTATTACCCATCACCGCTCCATCCTCATGGAAACTGGTTCAGCCTACAAAATGACCGCCTGTGATGTAATTTAAGATTTGCATGTCAAGTAGGGGTAAACTTGGTATGAAAGGAGCAAGCCTTGATTAAATCTCGCAATCAACAGTCTTTTGAGCTTTCTAGGTGTGTGACCAGAGGCTCCTTTGTTAATTAAATAGTCTTCATGTGTCCCCAGTTCTGAAGTGAATGGGAATAAATACACGTGAAGCCAATCTGATCAACAGAGCGGTCAGCGCAGCAGAGTATTTTAGGATGTGAGTGTGCTGTTTTGTTGGCTGCAGTAACTTGGGCAGCCCATGATGTGAGGCAAGCAGGGAGCCATAGAGTTAAATAATGAAAAGAGCATGGTCCTCTAACAGCACAGAATAGTGATGGGGGGATTGTTTAAAACAGAAATGAGAAGAACGTTTTCTCAAACCTACCTCTCTATAAGTAACAAAGATCATACATCCAACTTGTTGTCAACCCTGCATGACCCTACTAAAAATCATCCCTAATCTTCAGTCTCACGTCTCGTGCTGTACAAGTCACCACCTATGGAGGTGGCACACCCTAACCCAGCATTTCAACATTTCTTCTGTCATTTCACAAGCCTTACTGTTCAGACAGATGATCTACCTCTGACATTACTGACCTTGGGATCAATCTTCCCTGGCCTAAGGCTAGACACTTTCCGCACCTGACTCAACCGCAGTTTGTAACACGTTTATGCTTCAATGATAATCTCAATTTCCTGTGTGAGTCTGATGCCGTTAAAAGCTAGATTTCTGTAAAAACAGACAATACCTCCCAAATTCTCAACAGTTTATTTATATGCCTCCTAATTGTCCCATGATTACTCCCATGCATGTCAGTGAGGAGCTCTGTTACTACTGCACCTGCAATGAACCACGCTGGAGAACCAATCAGAAATTGCAACCAAGATATCACATCCGCTCTACAGCCATATTCTAACGGCTCACACAAACCATTTGGCTTCTCTGTATTACTGAACTGTAATTGCTCCAGGCAAAATGGCTACATAGAGCAACCCCAGAGGCTACGGCGGGGGGAGTTAGAGAAATGTAATGTGCACGCAGTAGTGCAGCTTTAAAGCAACTACGTTTGAACAAAGCAACTCCCAGAGATGGGAATACCCTTGGCTCTATAAACTGTATACTGTGTTAAAATAAACAGTGTTTCAGTGTAATATTTCCAAAAACAAAAAAGAGAAGTTTAAATCAGGAATCCCATAAAAATAGATGTATTGATATATATATATTTTTTATTTTTTAACATAGACCACTGTGGCAGACTATATGAAGAATGTTGGTATTTTGTCTTCATTTTTTCTATAATAGCAGCCTGCTGCTATTATAGATTTATAATTCTGTTCAGTGTCATGGACTACCATGACAACCACAGCCACATGGCACATTATTGTAGTGAGCAGAGGCGCTTTGGAATGCCCTTCTGAGTTCTGTCTGCAATGTAACATCCACCGACTCTTTCTTCCCCCTCTGTCATCAAATGACATGCTGAGAGCTGTGAGACTGTGTCTGTGCCTGGCACCCCTACCTGTCTGCCCTCCAGAAACATTCTGAAAAGCAGATATTTATTTGTGAATAAACGCTAAGAAAAAAAATGACCACTTGAAAGGTATTTCCCCTGCTATTTGAAAACAAACAACAAAAAAAACAGTCTATGTAGGAATGCCACATCAAAAAAATAAAAAAACATGTATGCACAGACAAAGAATAAAAGCCTTTGCTATGACAACAAGATGCATATAGCACTGTCTGGAGAAACAGAACCCTCCCTATCCAGTAAACATAATAAGTGATACATGTGAATTTTACAAGGACATTTTGAGTGCTAGATTTTGCAGAAAAGATGGACTACCAAGAGGTGCTTTGTGGTATGAGGATGAAGCTGTGAGTAAAAGCTGAAGTCAGCACGTGCTGAAAGCCGCAGCCTGTGTGTTCTCACTTAGGAGGTGTGGTTATTATAATGTAGATCTTGTTGCTTTTCCTGTTCCCCAAGAGAGCACCAGAGCCCATCACTCGTATTACAGCCAGGAAAGGAGTGGCCCAGTGGCCTGGCAGTAACAGGGGAAAACAATCCCTGTGAGTAATCCATCTACATTGCCTGGTGACACTGGTTTATGTCCTATATTACTGTTACCTGAACTATTTATACACTTTATAACGAACTTGGATAGGTAACAAATTAATCTGGATAATGCTTACTTGGGTATAACTATTACATGACACCTATTGAAGCACCCGAGACATGGCAAAAGAAAGTCAAACTTTCAGACTTTGTGCAAAACTGTGACAGGTAAGATACTGCAACAAAATGCTGCCAGGTGAGCCATTAAAGGCATCCAAAATACACTCCGTACAACGCTGTACTGGATGCAGACACATTTACACCTGACATCCAGTATGCAGCCATACTTGCCAACTCTCCCGGAATGTCCGGGAGACTCCCAGATTCCGGGCAGGTCTCCTGGACTCCCGACAGTGTATGGCAGTCTCTCGCATATGCCCACTTCCTAGTGAAGTGGGCAGAATTAGGCCCAAAATGCCGCATTTGGCCCCTCCCCCGCTGTAAAATGACGCGTTTGCGTCATTGTCATGGGGGCGGGTGCAAAATGATGCGATTTTCAGAGCCACGTCCCCCGCACGCCCACCTCCTCCCAGCAGCTCCTGGACACCAACTAGAAAAAGTTGGCAAATATGAGTATGCACCTGAATATGATTTACCATACGTAAATCATTTAGCTCGCACCTGACCTGCTAAATTACACACAGTGGAAGCTGCATTCTTATGAATATTGACTCCACCCACAAAATGGCTGCCTCCACTGCATGAAGGCACCAGGTGCACTTTAAAGACCAACTGAATCCGTCAGCATTTGTTTCACACCTCCTGGTCCCCTGTATAGCAGCCTATGGTAAACAAGTCATACAACAACGATTATGCATTACACAAAGGCAATTCGAGTCACAAATCTAATTCATGTGTTCATAAACATAGCTACATCAGAATGCAACACTATCTGGGATAATGCACTGTAAATAATACGGCTACACAGTCACCAAGGAGCTCAGTGACCCTATAGAAGCACAAGGCTCTAGCTTTGATTGTAAGACTGTCATAATAATAATACAAGGGTGTGGATATTTCTACTGAACACTGAAGTGAACTCACCAATTATAAGATAGGACATCAGAGAAGCTTATCAATATATTACCTACAGGTCATATATTTCTATACACAACGATAAAGATGGTGATACTCACAGATACAGTGGAGCTTGGCGTGTTCGTTCCATACCCGGATGAGGGCAGAGATGCCAAAGACCAACGGCGTCCATCAGTCCTGTTGTCCAATAGGAAAGCAATAATAAGCCCCAGAAATTATTTTGTACTCATACACTTATATTATTAAATACTATTTAACAACAACATTTACTTCAAATATAGTTTAAGTTTATAGATCATCACATGTATAGGTCATTATATTTACACTCAGCACTCCCTCAAGTAACTGTAACAAACTGACTATATACAAGGATAATATTTTAATAAAACTGCACCACTGGGGGACAAACAAGCAAAGTGGGGACGTGAAGGGGGCGTGGTCACATCCTAGTGGAGTACTAACCCCTAAAAGCACCCTTTTCAATGCTACGCGGCACCAGTTCGTAGCTGACATTGTTGGACAAAACATACCGCCAAACGGGACAAATCTACCCAAATCAGGATGGTGGGACACAGCCTTCAAATCAGGAATATATGTCACTTTATAGGAAATGTTTTATCTTTCACATCAGTCCTTGCTCCATTGGCGCTTGTAGTCTAAATCCCCTAACACACCCACACACACTTTCTAGGGCCCATTTAGTTAGAATCCAATTACGCTACTAGTATGTTTGTGGACTATTGGAGGAAACCAATGCAAACACGTGGAGAGCAATCAATCAGCAATTAACCTTTATGTGCCTAAACAAAGAAAGTAAAATGTCTGATATGGAGCTATAGTTTATTGCAAATATGTGTCTTTCAGTAATCAACCCTGTGTTAAAATAAACATGTGTCATAATAAATACATGCATAGATGTGGGAGGAGACATGCAAATCACTCGTTAGGCACCCAGCACCACTGGATTAGTAGCAGAGTTTCAGTCAAGTAAAGTCATATATCCACATTACAAACAGCCATTTCTATTATATTAGCTTTGATCAGTTCTGGAGGTCAAAGGGCTCAATTTGCATATATCTCCTTCCATAATTATTTAAGTTTTAACTGCCTTTTTGGTTTTTGGAGACAATGCTGATTTTCTAGTAAGAACTGGAGTATGTGACAACATTCTATTTTAAGAAGGGTTTTACTATAGCTTATGTACAGGTTTAGTAGGAAGACAGGAAGGTCTGATCTTGGTTTGCCATTGTCAAACCACTGCCCTACCCAGTCCTTCTGGTTCTGTCACTAGTAGACCACAATCCAAAAAACAAACAAACATTCAGGAAAATAAAACAAAGTCCTAAAACAGTATTGTGCTGCTGCTGTATTAACATATTATGTCAGTTTTTGGAGTCTATGGAACATAAAATATGGATAAACATGTTGTGGTGTTTATTTAAAAATAATTTAACACCTACCAGGAGAAACATGTGAAAGATAAACCATGCGTGTAAATTAATAATCATAATAAATGTGTTATTTCCCATCTACAAAGCGTTAGAAAGTAATTAGACAAGATTAGGATGCTAATTAGGCGAAACTGGAAGAAAAATCGTGCCCCATGTACTTTGGGACTAAATTTCTACCTTCGTGCAAATGAGAAATGAGCCGATGCGCTGGGAGAGAAGTTCCTCGGGCTGTCCTGTGGGCTGCTTCCTACAGGGAGATGGGGGGAGACAGAGAGAGAGGATTACAAGATATAGACATACAAGTACACATAGAAACAGTGTGCGGAAAACAACCCATGTTTTATAAATCTCTTTCCTGACTAATATGCGTTTGCCCATGAGATTTAATTGGGACTCAAAAAAGAAGAAGATATGATGTTTATTGTTGTATTATCATTAATAATGGAGATAATTTGTACAAAACAACTCATCTGCACTTTGTTTCAGTTCCATTTGTAGAAGACTATAATCCCAGCCTTAAGATTAGCTTCACACACCCTTCTATTATATTACTAAATATTACAAAAACTGAAGGACACCTAATATTTATTTAAAATGTCGAGAAATTCAAATAATGCACAATTTAATAATGCATTAAGCCATAAAACAATATAGCTTTACACTCATCATATCGATATCAGTGAGTAATTCATGTTACACTGGATTTAGTAATAGGACATGCAGTTAAAAAGTATCTATCATTTTAATTCAGGAATTGGATGGACCTCGGGCCGGGTGGTAAATGTTCCCCGGGTCGGTCCTATAGTTAAACTGTCTGTGTCAGCTTAATTGGCACTGCCCTCCTCCACCACCTATTACCTGTGTGACAAGGTGAGGGTGGCACTGCACACGTGTATACCTACCAACTGTCCCAAATCTGATGGACAGTTCTAACACACCCACTACATTTATTCCCATCTATAAGTGTTGGAGGTATGGGTGTCATTCGTACTATATAACAGCTGCTTGTATTGTTGATGGAAATGCTGAGCAATGACGTCACTACATCATTACACAGCGTTGGGGGAATGGGTGAGGACATACACATGTGGGAGCAGATGTGCGCAGATGTAGACACAGGGAAATATATAGGAAACATATGGTGAAGATCTTTTGGGAAGCATACATGTGGGAAGTAGATGCTGGTCTAGCGTTTATCATGTAGGGGACCCCACAGTGACATCTGTCCCCCGATAAACCCTGCTGTGGGTCTACCGTCTATGCTGAAATGAAGCAGCAGGCAGAAACCTGGGCCATAAACAGTGCAGCCACAAACCGGAAAGGCCACATTTTGTGACCAGTCATACTCTGTCTCAATGGTTGTCAGGACCTCACAAGAGAAAGAGCCTGAGACCATGAGGATGGACTCCCCGTGACTCTACCAGGCAAACTCTGCATTTGGACCAGAAAGCCCAGAACCTTAAAGGATTCTGCCACGTTAATGTAACCATCATTTTATTATTTATGAATAATTGTATGTACACAAACTGTTTATGTATGTTTCTAATACCCAATTCAAATTGTCATTATGCCCATTTGGATGTCTTTTGCGGCTAATACAGAAGGAATGGATACCACTGCATTCTGGGCTGCATTGTAATTGTTTTTATTTTTCATAAGTTAACGAAAATACCCTCTGTATTGCATAGAGGCCAATAGAATGCCCTCTGTATTGCATAGAGGCCAATAGAATGCCCTCTGTATTGCATAGAGGCCAATAGAATGCCCTCTGTATTGCATAGAGGCCAATAGAATGCCCTCTGTATTGTACAATAGTTTGTGCATTGAATAAGTGTCAGTGGGGCTGTGCTATAATTGATCATAGCCTTCTGACATAATCCTTTTTCACATATTTCATTGGCCATATAAAACAAAGCTCACGTTACACAAACCACGCCTGCACGTTTTCATCACTCATTTGTGGCACAGTGGAGAAATGTCTGGCCTACTTGCTTTATGTTTGCCTCTCAGGCCAAAAGTTAACAGCCCCTCCCTGTCTTAATAATTGGCAAATATTAGAGTTTACCGGTCACTCATGTCACATATACATAGTACACAGGCTGCTATCAGTTCGGATACATGATTAATATTTGCATTTATCTGCACTAATCTCAGTTGAGTCATGAAGGTTGTCAGTATCATTTGTTTCATATTTTAAACTTCTGCCCTATGAGAAATCCATAAAATTGACCCAAACAATGGACAATAAATAAGAATTGGTTTCCAATATAAAAAAAGTTAGGAGGAACACTATGTCACATAGCTAAAAAAATATTCATATTGTAAAGAAATATACATCACACCTACAGTAAACATATCAGGACAATGTACTGTTGCATGTAAATTAACGTCAGATGTATTGGGCATTGGACTATCCTTTTAAGGGGTGAGGGGTGAATTACGTTAAAGGCATACTTGCCAACTGTCCCGGAATGTCCAGGAGACTCCCGAAATTCGGGTTGGTCTCACAGACTCCCGGGAAAGCTGGCAAATCTCCCGCATTCCCGCTACTGGCACCCCAAAATGACGCGATTCATTTTGTCATTTTGGCCCCGCCCCCCCGCAACAAAACTGCATTTTCGTCGCGGGGGTGGGGAGCAAAATGACACGTTTGGCCGCGCCCGCTCCTGTCCTCCAGTCATGCCCCTCTCCTGGAAAGAGCTATGAGAAAGTAGTCAAGTATGGTTAAAGGTATGACGTTTCCCAAGACTGTCTGTGGAAATTATATTTTTACCTATTGCTAAAACATTCGGCATTCGTGCTCTCACCAGTAACGTCCTACGGATGTTATGTGCTAGGCCTGTGCTTTTTCGTATTGATTGTGAACTGTAAATTAACAATCAAAACTTTATTGCACAATAAGCTGCTATTAATGAGCATACACATATTATATATTATTACAGATCATATTGGTAGCAGAGCAATGCATGCAAAATGCATGTAGCAAAGCATCACTTAAAATGCATCTGTAGCGCGTGTTTGTTTTCATATGTGGCAGCAGAAAAAAAAAAATACCACTTGCAACAGCAGAGTCAAGATTCTGTTCCTTGTGTCCTGCAATAGGAAATAAACATACAACATCTACAGGTGCTGCGAGGTTGTGGCGGATACAGAGGTCGGATGCTTCCTGTAGCAGAACACTAGAGGATTTCCCCAGTACTGCTTGTACAGAAAAGCAGAATCTACAAGAAAATCCTAGAGAAACAATAATAAAATGCATCACATGTAATTTGTGGTTATGTAGTCATGTGAACATAGTTTTAATGTATCTTGCAGCACTGTATATTGCCATAAACTCTTATCAGTCTGTAAACTTACAAGAGCATCCTATATATTGTGTGTTCTATAGACTGTTGCGTTTTAGCAATGCGCACTAAGTCGTCACATGACTGCAATTGACAAATTGTGTCTTCTGCATCGTATCAAGTGCATTTCCCGAAGCGGTCTTATTGAAATTCCATGCAACACATTTTTCTACCACCTGACGGCACTATGAGAGAATTGCAATACGTGTGAATGGAAAGTACGCAGCTCATGTGCATTGTGCTGATCAAAGTAATATTATTGTCACCCAGGCTTAAGTTAATGCATCTGCAACATCTGTGGTCTGAATGGAGGTAACAGAGTCACTTGCAGATAAATGAAAGTGGCTGAATAATGGAAAACTGCGAGTTTCTTAGAGTTACCACTCTACAGACCACCGATGCTGCACTATATAATAACAGGCAGTGTCCTAGCCCCAACGTGCGACAGACTGAGCCAATAAACCAATAGTAAAAACACAAACCCTAATTTTAAAGAAAAATTGAAAAGACTTCCCAAAACGCTTGTTTTCAAACACAACCCAAAAAAAATATATACAATCAAAACTAAATAATAATAAATGTTAGGAGGAAATCCCCTTAGTATGTAAGTCTTTATGAGCAGGGCCCTCTTCCCTTCTGTCTCCATACCATTTCTTCTACCCCTACATCACTTTACTTGCTATGCCTGGAGACACTGAAGTCTTGGCAATGCTTGTTTTACTCTGTACTGTCATACCCTTGTATACTGTCTGTACTGTAGTTTTGTACGGTGCTGAGGACACCTTGTGGTGCCATCTAAATAAAGAATAATAATAATAAATAAAGATTAAAAAAAATAACAGGCATAGGGGAATTGGGTACCCTCTGTTATAGGGAAACCCTGCTGTGACCGTACAGGGTAGGTGCCACTGTGTGTGTGATGGGGGAGGGGGTTAGAAGCAAAGAACATCATCATCATTTATTTATATAGTGCCAACAGATTCCATAGCGCTGTAAAAGAACAGCATGCTCCTCCACCCAGAGGCTACGAGATATGTCGTGAAAAACTCTGGGGCTCTTCCCAAACAATCTGGGCTTTGAGGCCAGGATAATTAAGCCTGGCACCCCTGTTGTGGAAATTTTCCCTACGAAACATATCTATAATACCAACATAATAGTTTAGGATTTTTTATTTTTATTTTTTTCCCCACATTTATCTATGACACAGAGCAGCATCAGCAATCTGTGCAGAGGTCACTACTATTTAGCCATGTGTGTTTTCACCACAAGCGACTGACAGCTAGTTCCGCTCAGACCACTGGTGCTGCCAATAACACATTTCATTGTGTCAGTGTAAACTGCACTTTGCACTACAACCTCAAACTTACAGTGATTCACCAGCAAACAGACATATTATTGTAAGTAATACGTAGTAATGGTTTGATTTGTACATCAAGAACCTACTGTACGGGCTACTCACTGGCAGGAGAGGCACCCAGCGTTTAAAGACAATTCATGAATTCTACATCTGTATAAAACACACACAAAAGACTTTTTATAACAAATCTTAAGAAGGTGTTTTCCATAGAGGATGATGCTTTCTGTAACTTTCACTAATTATATTCTATTCTATTCTATTTTCTTTTGGGCTCCCCAGCAATGTTATCATCAACCTGTTATTTGGTTTATTTATTTCCCCCTGGTACACAACACAGAAACATATCTAATGCAGAACACACAGCAATTCAGTCTGATAGAAATAAATGGCTGAAAAGCACAAAGAGGAGCAATCTAGACAGAAAAGAAATACATTAAGTAAATGTTGCATGAAGCATATGTCATGTCTTCTGAATTTTGAAAACCTTGTGTGCATTTGAAATGTTGGCATGTAGGACAAACTGTAAACATATATAGTAATAATGAGATCCTCCTACTGACTACAACCTAACAGATACTTGTTGATGTATTTTATAGTTTTTCTCATATATTATCTGTAGCTCATTGTGAGAGAATCTGTGGTTCTTAAAGGAACTTTGCCACTGCAGACAATATCTTACTGCGTTCATATCCCCTTTATTACTACAATGTGGCTGCACGCTTAAAGGCATAGCATGATGTATTATAACACCACCACCGCTCAAATTCAGTTGTAATATCAACCAAAAACTTATTTTCAGAATTGAATTTAAATTCATTTAACATTTAGCCTTAGTTTTCAAAGAGCAAAGCAAAAAAAACGATAATGGAATCCAATACTGTAATATGGTTAATTTCCTAGCTTCAAGCTAAATTCCATGCTAACTTAATACTGCCTCATAATGGTACAAGCAATTGTCTCCAGAACATTAAAATGTATTAGAGTTTGTTGTGTGTAGAGTGGGGGAAGCAGGGGGTGAAGAAAGTGCTGGTGGATCAGCGATGTAACAGTCTATATAATAATATCTTCTGTCCACCCTTTACTGGTTCACTTAGATAGCTGTGTGTATGACGACTGGTCCTGGGAGAACTAGAATATGTATTATTCTACACAAGTATGATTGCACCTACCTGTACAAAATGTGATGGTGCGACATTTACATGTGAGGACATACATTTAATATCAGTGATAAGAATGCAACAGACTGCACTGGTTTCCAGACTTTGTAGTCTAATTTTCTATAATAAAAGTTTTTAAAAAGCAGCTTGGGCGGCATTTCTGCCACCCGGCACTGGGGTCATGGGTTCAATAAGTCCTATCAATGTGCTGTTTCTGCCAGTGTGTGCGTGGGTTTGCTCCTGGCACTCTGGTTTCATCCCACACTCCAAAGACATACTGGTAGGTTAATTGGCTGCTGACAAAAATTAACGTGTGCGTGTGTGTTAGGAAATATAGACTGCAAGTTCCACTAGGGCTGGAATGGATGTGAATGATTAAACATTTCCAGTAATGTGGTGCATAATATGTGGGATACATAATAAGTTCTGCTTATTTAATAATAATGTATACATATACATATATACATATACATCTCTACATATACATCTCTATCTACCAAGGACGCCCAGCGTTACATGGGTTGGATTTGTTGTGACGTCCAGCAGTTTTTATATCATCGCAAATTAAATAGACCAAAAATGCTGTTTAGAAAATGAGATTTGTTGCTTTATTGCGTTGTAGTTATGTATGTAGGTGTGTGTGTGTATATATATATATATATATATATATATATATATATCTATATCTATCTAGAGGAGTAGACTAATGGTGTTATGATAGCACACACACATTAGATACATTGTTATAGTATACACTCAATCATTATATATTTCTATATACACCGTGATTGTAGGCACAGGCAACTCCCATATATTATATAAATATTTACATAATATTAACACTCATATTACATAAATATTTACATAATATTAATGCTCATATATTACATAAAAACATAAGGAAAGAGCTAAAGGAAGACAAGAGTCTGATACGTGACCTTCATCTTCCAGCATTCTGCTCTCTGCATTCATCCACCCATCTGCAAGTCAATACCTGAGAGACTTTTAAATGAAAACTGATGCCAGCACAGTCCCTGCCCATATGTGCAGAGCTCGCTTATTACTTAGATCCTGCTGCTTCCAGGGAGTTCTTGGCTGTTGTATGTTTTCAGTTCTGCCATCACGCCGCTATACTGCAGAGATTACGGGTAATGCGTCTGACCCGCTAAAGGCACACTAACTGGCGGGCAGGCAGTGGGTAGGTAATTAACTCATCCTTCCTGGGGGAAAAGTGGCACAATGAATAGGTAATCAGCACATCAAACGGGCTCTTCCCACAACCACCGCAACACAGGGAGCCTCATTTGGGAAGTCGTTATTGTTGAGAAATGTATATCCAGATTAATTAAACTGTTTCATTGTTTAGTAATTAGCTGTTCCAAGTAGTACATCTTTGCATTAGAGGGAAGAAATGCAAATCTTTTTGATAAGACATGTTGATCTCGCTCCGTTCATTATTAATGCACTTTTAATAGGTGTCTATTACGAGAGACGAGTCTACGATGTGCCGAATTGTATATTAGCACCAAGGGAATAAGAGGATTAATTATAATTGATATTGTGAACTGCTGGCAAATTGGAAGGTGGTAATGCAAAATAAACGGAGGAGGCCACAACAATTCAACTGATGTAACAATCAGCCCCTTGAATATAACATGTAGACTAGAGTGTTTAAGTACAAAATTAATCCATTATTTAGGTTTATTACCTCTTATATTTACATTAATTTCATTTTTCGTTACTTGGTCTTTATCATCCACCACTTATATCCCCTTCATAGCAAGGAAAATGTACCGGTTAGATTTACAGACCCTGTTTAAAAAGTCACCAGTATTAAATATTCAGTACAAATGTGCATTTATAGGTCATGAGGTATAGAGAGGTGATTGACCTGTTCATATGCATGAGTTCTAGACCTGAGTGATTATATGCAAGGCAGGATCATTGGGACATCAGAATTTGCTTTTAATGTAATAAGCTAATTCTAAGTCTCATTTTAGTTAACACTAAACGGTAAATGCCCAGTAATATGACAGAAAGTGATCTACATCCTAAAACAGAATTAACAGTTCTCTAAAGACGAGGACTGATAAAACTTGGCATTATTAGAGATTCATAAAAGTACAGAGGTTGCGCCGCTGATCACGCTGAATACCTTAAAGCAAGATTAAAATAATTAGAAGTCTAATTCAATATTAGCTGCATTATTACATTTCCTCCTTCACACCATGTAACAGAAAGTGTAAATGACAGAAATGATCCTGCAGTGTATACCCAAGTTCATGATATCACCGAACACCTCGCGGAAATTCATTTTCATATATTTTTACTAAACCATAGAAAACAGGGAGTAGAAGAAAGATTTTTTACATCCTGATTTTGTACTGAAGTTATCACATCATCATCATTAGCTTCGGCCCTACTACTTAAACAGGTACCCAAAAACAAAAAAGGAACATGGAAAAAATTGTAGTTCATTATTCATCTAGAAATAAGGTTTCCCAGAACGATAATATGCTTTCTGTGTGCGCTTTTGATTTAGCCAGTGCTGCTAATTGCAGCCATTAAAATTGATTATTAACTTACAACACCAGGGGGTAAATTTATCAAGCTGCAGGTTTGAAAAAGTGGAGATGTTGCCTATAGCAACCAGATTCCAGTTATTTATTTAGTACATTCTACAAAATGACAGCTAGAATCTAATTGGTTGCTATAGGCAACATCTCCACTTTTTCAAACCCGCAGCTTGATAAATTTACCCCTGGAAGTGAAAATGTAGACAACTATCTTGTATACCAGTAATGGAGATGGGAGCTGTATTAATCCATTCTTGTTGGTTATATTATTAAATATACTCTATTATTAGTAACACGAATTTTCAATTGTTAAACATCAGGGGCCTGATTCATTAGTGATCTTATCTGTCGTTTTTTGCTTAACTTAAGCAAATCCACTCTGTTCATGCCCAGAAAAGGGAGATAAGAAGCAAAATACACTGCGTAAGTGAAGAATTTCTTAAGTTAAGATGAAAATTCATCTTGACTTCACTCTTATCTCCCTGTTTCTTCTTAAAATAAGCATCTTAACTTTTGCACAAGATAAGATCACTAGTGAATCAGGCCCCAGGTGTGTATTCCTAATTTTGTTGCTGTTCTGTTGCATCTATCTAATCAAATATCAAAATACGAATCACTTGAAGTCTGTGACTGAAGGTAAAAAAACGGAAATACTATTTTTCAGAAGTGTTTAATCAAAACATAGACTGCCAACACAGCTGATGGCAAAGATAATTTGTTACCATTTCTGACCTGATCTCTGCCAGTTTTCACAAATATGTTCCGGATCAGAACAGTTACATATTAGTTAAGTTCCAGCAAAATTCCTCACAAGCCACAACGTTGTGAGATGTTTGTTTGCTACAGAATGGATTCTAGCCCTTGATATGCCAAGTGGTGCGGCTATGGTTCATCAACCCTGAATTGCCAACCTGCTTTTTCTTCTTAGCTTTCCAAATGGCAAAATTTGCCAAAAACTCTTGCAGCAACAAACATCATTAGCATTATAAAGTGAAATCTAAAGGCACAGTTATGTTTACCTACAGTATGTATGAGCTGGAAACCAAAAAGTTATACATACCTGTATGTGCGGAAAGAGGCGAGTGCGGTCGTGGAAGAGCCGGAGATTGACTGTTGCCAATTAAACTCTTCCTGTTGCTTGTCCTACAACTAAGAACAACAAAAATATTATAACAATTGTTTGGCGTAAACATTTTTAAAATGCACACTATACGGACGCATATCTTATTTATAAAATATATGATTCTTGTGAATATAATCTCCAGGTCTGGAGGACACTTTGATCAAAAACCATTGGTTAATTAAGCCAAGTGATTACCCTACCATTTTTCATGATATTTTTTTACCAATAGGTGGTGCTGTTCCATTGTAATCTAGTATAACCCCGACAAGCTACAATCTGGGTTAAGCAGTACAAAATGCCAAGATACTGAATCAGTGAGCATAATTACCATACTGAAGGGTCGTATTGTAGACACTGCTGTACTTCCTGTTTGAACGAACACCCTCCATGGGGGTCACCGTTTAAATCGGGTTTCCACCACACCCAATCAAACCTGATCCACTCGGAGTAACACAATACAATTGCTGGCACAAACCGACCAACCAAACTCTCACCATGTGTGTCAACATGGCTGCCAAACGACTAGTTCGGCTACACACATTGGCAATCAGACCATATGACTGGACCGTATGTGGCCAGCTTTATATTTATGTTCTACAATAAACATTTAGAGAAAAATAAAAACATAAAAAAATCTTGTGAAACTTCAAAAGTATCACGTACATAATAATTTTAAAAAAATAATTCAGGCAAGGATTGGCGGCTCAGTCTGGAAGTAAGAGGATTATGGTATTTACCTAACCAGATTAATAAGTGTAGGTTGGCTTCATAATATGAAAGAGACACAATGGTTATAAATCTGCCCAGTTGTCCTGCCAGGCCAGCTCTCCCTCAGCACAGTATGTATACTCGCATGTCTAAACAAAAGTACATTCCTGCATGTGTGAGCCAAACCTTCTCATATGGCAATAAAGACCGAGATTTATTTTCATCAGACCAGACTAGTTATTTCATGTGCAACATAAATCTCCTCACATTTATTCACGTCAACTGCAACGAGGAGCTGTGACTTCTCAAAAATGTGATGATGCAGTAATTAAAGATTTAATTGTTGATAAACATCCAACATCTGTGTCTTTTACTAATGGGAAAGACAGTGTGTACCAAACAAACATATCAAGTTATCAAATATATTGTTTGTCATCATTACTTGTTCAGGCAGCTACCAGCTGTGGGTAGAATTACAGGACATACTTAATCAGAAACAAAGACGCTGGGACATATTTTAGTGTTGTAACAACTGAGGCTTTTGTCTAACACTCCTCTTCATTCCATTTATCATTATTATTTCACAAGAGATGGTCCATACAATGCAGTGGTTTAGAGGCAGACACGTAGAAACAGTGAATTTGACGCCAGATAGGGACCGCTTGGACCATCTAGTCTGCCCTATTTTTAACCTATGGTAACCTCAAACCTTATAGGATACTTTAATCTTTGCAAGGATATCCTTATGTATATCCCAAGCAAATTGCTCTAGTATATTCGCCTCTACCACCTCTGATGGGAGCTATTCCACTTATCCACTACCCTTTCCGTGATGTACTTTTTCCTCGAATTTCCTCTGAACCTACTTCCTAAAGTATCAGTGTATATCTAGATCAGTGTTGGCTAATCTGTGACACTCCAGGTGTTGTGAATTCACAACACCTGGAGTGTCACAGGTTAGCCAACACTGATCTAGATCATTGATCATGTGTTTTAGTCCTCTTGGTGTGTCTACCCTGTTACATATCTTTGTGTCATCCACAAAAAGACATACTTTCCATGTATTACCATCACAGCTCAGGTTAAGTAACCAAACACTGAAGACACAGCCCCTAGATATTACGATCCTTTATTTCTGCAGCAAAATCATTAAACAATTATCTGATCTTTGCCCCGTTAAGTATCATCTGTCATAGCAACAATAGCAGATGACTTTTCAGGACTATTTATTATAAAAGTCAGGTTGGGACAGCGCATCAGATAGTCTGTCCCGGTGAGGACTGTTTTCTAATGAAGACTCTGGGTCCTGAGTCAGAGTCTTTACTGCGCACGCGCAGTTTCCATTTGCAATAAATAGTGCAGGGAGAGCAGCAAGGCTGCCAGAGAGGGATCCGTAGAACCTACTCCGCCGCTACTCTCCATAGGATTGAATGGCTAGTGCCATGTACCGAAGGCGTTCGCCATCGTGGTCAAATTTCCGAAAAGCTAAGTATTTTGGAGCTTCAGAAATTTGCCCACACCAGTCCCCAATAAATGTTATGGGGACTACTGGATTGTGCAGTACTTTGTCGAATGCAGGATTAAATAACCATTTTACTTAAAAATGCCTAAACCATGCGGAAAAAGCCGTTTCTGCCTGGTTTAAGGCTTAACAAATAGGCCCCTAAATCAGGCATGACCAACCTGTGGCTCTCCAGATGTGGTGAAAGCCTTGGCATACCTTGGCACAAACATACATCCAGAGGAAACCCAAAACCACGTGAGAAGACAGAGAACACACAAACTGGTTGGAATAGAATCCGTGGCCTCAGGGCTGAGAGACAGCAATGATAACAACTGGGCCACCATAGTGTGGAATACGCAAAGGAATTATAACAGACCATATAGTATATAGGGTTTTTTCCCCCCCACTATAACTAATGTATCTGTTTACTATATAACCTGTCACTCACACAATCAAGGTTCAAAACTACTTATTACAAAATGACAGTAAACAAAATTACATTAAACTGGGTTTTTTGCTAAATGTGTCAGTCTCTTGGCAGACACACAAGTTCTACATCTGCGCAGTGATTAGGATGAATACATTCTGTATGTTAATTTTGCAGCTTGTGTTTTTATTTATTGAATATTTTTATTTTATATGGTCATACCCATAGATTGTAAGCTTGTGAGCAGGGTCCTCTCGCCTCTTTGTCTGTTTTACGCAGTTTGCTTAATAATCTGTTTGTCCCCAATATGTTGGCGCTATATAAATAAATTTTGATGATGATTCTTTATGAAAACAATGATCTGCACCATAGTTGTTTGATTGTGATGGATTTTATCTTGACATTGTAACTCTGGTGTTTAGAATATATACAGTAAAACACAAATGCATCATTTAAGGGATTCAAATATTGTGTGTCAAACTAGTATGTAGGGGGAAATAACTCAGAAGAAAAGCTGTTTTTGCATGCCCTAGACTAAATAATCGATTGTGCCACTTGCAATAAAGATAGATCGTGCCTGTAAATCTCACGTGAAACTCAGTGAACAGCTTGCAGACATTAGTTATACCCAGCAGAATTGGTCATGAAATGAGTCTTTGTAAACCATATGGATTCAAGAAAAGATTGACAGCGATTTTTTTTTTTTTTTTGTTTTAACACAAGGCTCAGTAAATGGGATTCATCATATTCATATATATATTTGACAATGATAAGACAGTTTACAACTGTTCTCTTGTAGTAGTCACTCTTACATTTACAATAAACTTTCCCCTGATGTCTTTCTGAAATCAAACTAAGAAAAAGCGACGTAGTTCTAGTTATCTCTGTAGTTATCTAGTGGCGAGGAAACCCAACGACTACTTACATAAAGTCATGCAACAATGGTGGCACATATGTAAAACCTATACTATACTTTCTGTGCAAGGATCAACATATATTTAGAATTTTGCAAATATTTAGTCATACATTTTGTATTCCTTTATTCTTAATGAATAGAAAGTACTATACATTGTGACAGTACTCCCAGTTTGATGGAACATATTTCCCCGTTATACAGCAGCATCTAATTTTGTCTCCTACAATGAAAAGAGGCTAAAAGGTGGATATCACTTTTATTATCTCTTATTTATATAGTGCCAATCATATTACGCAGTGCGTATAGAGGATGTGCAGTTACTGACATCAGTCCAGGAGCTTACAATCTAAATTCCCTATCTCTCACACACAGACTATGGTGTCATTTGTCAAATCCAATTAAACCCACCAATATGTTTTTTTGAACTTTGGGAGGAAACTGGAGCACCTGGAAGAGACCTACACAAACATGAGGAGAACATACAGACTCTTCACAGACAGTGCCCTGGTCGGGATGGAACCCATTACCCAAACACTGAGCGGCAGTAACACTGACACTGACCACTGTGCTAAACTGATGGCTGAAATAGGTTCTGAACTGTAAGCTCGGTGCCAATGTATAAATGTGATTATTTTAATAGGTATATCACTGTCATTCTCTCCAATCGTACAGCACTACAAATATGGAATATTACACAGAAATGGTATTAATTTGCGCTAATTCAAAAGGATCATTTTGACTCTATTTACAATTACAAAAATAGCAAATGAGAACGGCCTGAAATCACCACCTGAAGCTGCATCACTGTTGCTCTGTGACCACATATGGTCGATTTCCAAATGTAACAGCCAATAAAAAGGTGTTTAATTAATGTCTATTAGTCAATTGGAAGACAACAGGTCTACTCAAAGATGTCACTAGTTCAGGGAAAGCCAATAACTTCTAAACAGGAAAGGCAGAAAATCAGTGAAAAACGTGTTATATCATTAAATAATTTCCAGCACAATTTACATAATCTATAATGAGCTCATTTTGTGACTAATTACCATAGTGCCGCTTGAGAGCAGGAGAACAGTATAGTAGTGATGGGAAATTCAAACGTCACCAGTCGAGCAGCAATTATATCAGTTAGGGATTTTGGTCTGAACCAATATTCTTGAGAAAGCAATCTATCCGTTCATCAAGAACTAGAGACCTCACTATAGTCAGTGATTTCACGACTTCCTCCACTAAGTGTAAGTGATATGTAAAAAGGAACACATTATAATATATATTAATAGACATGTGCCTGCACATATGTTAACGCTAACACTTCCCTCTAAACAAAGGGGTCCTTCTACAATGAAAAGCACTATAGTCCCACAGTGATTATAGCTATTCCTCACAACGAATTGGCGTACATTACATTATTCCAACGCATCACAGGAAAGATTAGACTAACTGGTCAGAAAATAAAAGAATACATAAAAGAAAAATAAATAGTCTATATCTCTCTTTAATGATCTAGCACTGGTGTGTATAGAATAAATTATATCCCAAGTCCGTAGCCCAGAGAAATCAGCTTGTAATGACAGATTATTGTAGCTTTAGCCATCGCTGGATACTAGATACAACAAATCCCTCAGTAAAGCTGGCTCACCGAGCTAGTGCAGTAATGTGTACAGCAACTGAAAGCAGAAACGCACAGTAAAGATCAAACAGTTCCTGTGGGATATCAGCCCCTAGTTATCCAGAGACCTATTATAGGGGGAGCACAGCTATAGGTTAGTTCAATAAGTATAAGGGATAGCATTGCAGCCACATTAATAGTGAGACAAGGGTGTTATCACCCACCCCCCTTTTGATTTATTAAGGGTGGTATGTCAGAGGTGTATTGACAGTGTTTTTATGATTAATCACAGCGTTATTTAAGGTAGCAATATAGGTACAAAAGCTTATTTAGTACTGATGGGATGTTTAAACAGTGAAGTCTCACCTTCACTTGTTCTGGGGCAGTTGGGGAGTATTTCTCTCTGTGTTTTATATAATGTCTATCAGATTAATAAAAAGAACTTGTCCCAATTACTTAAAATAAATTCTGTGGTCGTTACGCTATTGTGTTTTTATTTAAGTAGCACAGACTATTCAATACAACTGCAATGACCAGAATATATGCAGTAGAATGTTCTAAATATTAAGCAAGATTCTAATTGTGAAATATCTCTTTTAATACTTCGACCATCTAAAGAGACAAATGAAAGCAGAGCAAACAGACACTTTCTGATTGCTGTCCAGTTATATACAGAGAAACGTGCACAGACCACGGACTACTATAGGACAGATTAATATAAAAAAGAGCCTCAAACACAAAGCCACGATTTCAACTTCCAGAACCTCAACTACAGTGTATAGGTTACTACTGAATTTAGTAGGAGGTAAACAGATCTGTAGTAGAATATTAGTGTTCAGTTGTTGGCACTGGCAGTTTGACGTCAGGAAATGGAAACCTTCCAGCAGGAACGGAGATTCAAAATGACAATCAGAGTCCTCCAGTCCCCTGATATTGTCCATGATCTGACAGCAGCAGCACATTTACACCTCTGATATATGGCTGTTACCTTTATGTTTATGACAACCAGCACAAAGCCTGATGTTAGCTTGGTGTTACTGGACTTGTAACTTGAAAAAAAGTCATGAAAGAGCCTTTAAAAGGAACAGACAGACAATGCAACAGAAGGTGTTTTCACATAGCTGACTAGTGAGAGGGGACTTCCACCATATTGCCCTATACCTCTCAGTAGCTAATAGAGGTTACAGGGCATTATATGGGGAAAAACATAAAACTTTCTTCTTAAGCGGCATTTGGAAACTACACAGTTCTCCGATAACCTTTCAGCTTTAATCCCGTATAGCTTGTGCAATAGATGCATGTTGGAGGTATATCATCATCATCATTTATTTATATAGCGCCAACATATTCCGTAGCGCTTTATAATTGGGGACAAACACAGTAAACTAATAAACAAACTGGGTAAAACAGACAAAAGGGGCACATTTATCAATGTTCGGCAAAAATGAAAAATAATTATCAATCCTTATCGCATGGATAAGGATTGAACGATTTCTCAAATTTATGAAAAACGGATCACAGTAACAGGAGTTCTGATAAACTGCTGTTTCTGTGATAAAAAAAAAAACATACTTACCCGCCTCTTCGGAATGCGCTGTCTCCGGATCTCCTCCAGATCTTCTTCGCTCCTCTTCATACATCAATTGCACATGTGCAGTCGAACTGCACATGCGCATAATCATCTCCACTCTGTCTCTGTAACTATAGCTGCAAAGACAGAGCGGTGAGTGACAGGGAGGGATTCATGTGATCCCTCCACACATGCGCTGTCCAGCTCTGCTCTTTGGAGCAGAGCTGACAGCACGGACATCTTTCATTTATGATAATGTGCGCCAGCTTCAGCGAAGCATCCTTCTTAAATATATGGGGGACACAGAGGGATGGTTTTTTTAATGGTAAGTGCGCTGTCATTATTTGTTAAATATGCCCCAAAAAGAGATGAGAAGGCCCTGCTTGCAAGCTTACAATCTGTCTGTATCTCCATAATAATAACGGTTTGATCACACCGATGCGCTGCTAATGCACATTTCAGTCACTAACAAACTGCATTCAAAATAGGATGAAACATTAAATGGCATTCCAAAGTATTAGGTTCATATTTTAGAAAGCAGCATGACCTGTTCCTCGTGCGTGAACGCACCCTTCCAGCACAATAGTTTGTACTGGTAAAACGCATCTACAGTGCACTTTAAATTGTGTTCTTCCCATGTTATCAGTGCTTATGTGCGAACGAGCATGTAAAACAGTTTGGTCAACACAAAATTGTTTTTATCAAATTGAAAGTGTATAAAGTTATGGATGCTAGATGCGGTGCTGCATTGCCGGCTTTATTAAGTAATGATCTGTCAGACTGAGTGACAGCTGTCACGAATACAGAGCTTCAAATTTATTTAAATAAAAATCTGCCCAAGTTTGTCAGAGAGCGCTGCACCTAAATTATAAATTCCCGATTGCAGGTTAGAAACATTTCTAAGTGTCCGATAACAGAAACTGTATATGTTCATATGGGCTCTTAATCTATGGGTGTGTCCCTATAATAAAATGCAATTACATTTTTATATTGTTATTTAGCACACATTCACAACTTGTATTCATTGAGTATTTACATGAAAACATACTTCATTTAAAGAATAAAGCACATAATTATTGTATTTATTTTTGGGTAACCGCCTTGCTTCCCTGTCTCCACCTGCTCCACCGCTGTTCACCCTCTATTCTTCCTCTCCTTCAGCACATATCAGAGAGAGAGCATCTAGGTCTTTTCTCTTATCAGAGATCTGTCTACAAACACAGCAATGCATTAAATAACCCATGGAGAGTGTGCTAATAGGGAGCAGATGAGTAAGGGTAAACACAGAGGTTAAAGGAAAAGATACAATGGCTATAAAAGTATTATCATCCCCATGTCAACGGAAAAAAAATTCAAGTTTTTCTTAATTACAAGCAAAAAATTGATTGATTAAATAAGTATTCACCCCCTTGTTTTAATTCTTGGAAGAAGCACCTATAGCTGCAATTACAGCTGTAAGTGTATTTTGCACATCTGGCCACTGCATTTGTCACCCATTCTTCATGTAATACTGGTGGAGTTCCATCAGGTTGGTTGGGGACTGCTGGTGAACTGCAATCTTCACATAATTCCAGAGATGCTCAAGGGGACTGTGGTCTCAGCTTTGACTGGTCCACTTCAGGGCATGGGATAAATCTTCTTGCAGACAGCTGTATGTTCTTCTCCTAGAGTGGTCACTAACTTATATCATCAATTTTACCCTCTATGTCGACAAGTTTTCTAGTCCCTGAAGCAGAGAAGCATTATCCTCTTCCACCATGGTTCACGGTAGGGTTAGTGCTCAAGGGACAATATGTCTGGGAGGCTCCTAGAAAAGTAGTTTACCTTCCCTTATCCTGCCAATTCCCCTACCGAGGTCGGTGATGGCACGAATCATGGCATTCTGTGGCGGGACCATGATCACGTGATTGTGTCATCACATGAACCCCGAATCTCCTTTCCAGGATCTAGTAGCTAATAAAACTTACCAAGCATAGCCTTAATCCTACCCCACACCATAAACCTAGACCAAATATGGGCCCAAACCGCTGGGTACACACTACAGGTTTTCAGCTGATTATCGTACCAGTCAGCCGATAAACGACTCTTCAGCCCGATATCGCATTAGTGTGTACACTGCAACGATGAGCGATCTCCCCACAGCTAATGATATTGTTTGATCTGATTTTTAAACCGGACTAAAAACGTTGTTCAACGATGGAACAGTTTTGTTTCAATCCTGCAGTGTGCATGCACTCACGATCAGGATCTCTATAGAGTTTACAGTGTTATGATCTTTTCAGCTAATGGCTATGACAGATGAATAGCACAGATCTGAAGATAAATCTCGTAAAACTTGTATAGTGCGTACATATGCTGATCGGGTCGTTGGTATAATCGTTAGAGATAACACATCGTGAGAAAATGTCTGTAGTGTGTACCCAGCCTAAAGCTAGGTGCACAATACACGGTTTTCGTCCAATAATCGGCTCAATCAGCCGACATACGACCGCTCGTTCAAAAGTCGGGTCAGTGTGTGTAGCGACACGATGGTCGAAAGTCTGCCCAAATGGACAATTGTCGCCTCATTTGGTTGGTCGTACCGTTAAATATTTTCGTTCCAATCTCGTTTCCGTTGTGTAGTGTGTATAAACCTCCGACCGATCCACGACAATCCTCAATCATTGCTCACGACAACATGGCTGTAAAAAGTTGCTAAAGGGACGTCCACTCTTCTCTTTATCGTCTTAAACAAGGCTAGTGTGTATGCAGTCCATGGACCGAGCGATCGGACCATCGATCGCATGTAAAATCGATCGGCATAAAAAGTTGGTGGAAAATTCTGTCGTGTGTACCCAGCTTAAGTGATAACTTTAAATCAATTGTGACAATGCAATTGAGAAATCCAGATACACTACATCTAGGACTCCGCTGCAAGTTACCCTTCCTTGTTTGTAAAGAGGTATGGGGCACACTAACATGATCTTTGCCCATTACTGCCTTAAAGTAGATGTAAGTGTAGAGTCTTTAGTGAACAACATCAGACAGCAATCACTATTTACAGACAGGTAAATATGTAGAATGGACTAGGTC
>NC_134402.1:414048698-414131198 GCF_038048845.1 Mixophyes fleayi
GCAGGATGCATAGAGCTCAGCACCATGCAATGTTCTGTCTGGCCCACATAACACAGTGTCATATGTTTCACCATCTTAATAACAAATCACAACTTGTCTCCCAAAAAATCAATACAATTATTACCTCATTATTACAAACTTCTAACTACTATACTTATACATAATGGGCATGAGTTATTAAGGAGAGCAAAGCAAAAAAAAAGGAGTAGATGTCCTCCGGTACAATCCTTGTTACAATGCAAGGGGTCTAAATTAGTTTATTATTTTGCACATAAGGTAAATACTGGTTGTTTTGTCATGTAGCACACAAATACTTGATAGCTTTATTTCATACTTGCCAACATTTCATTTTTTTTTTTCCGGGAGCTGCTAGTAGGAGGTAGGCGTGTAGGGGCGGGGCCCCAAAAATTGTGTCATTTTAGCCCCGCCCCGTTGCGTAATGATGCAAATTGCCGGTGAATCGCGGCGTTTGAACCGTATTCTGCCCACTTCTGGGCAGATCAGGGAGATTGCCACACTCTCTCGGGAGTCCGGGAGACTCCCGCAAAATGCGGGAGTCTCCCGGACTTTTCGGGAGAGTTGGCAAGTATGCTTTATTTTCACACTGAAATGTACAGTTGATCTAGGACAAGCCATATTCCAACTATAAATCTGCTCCACCCCATTTAAAATTTACCTCCTCCTCCAATACAACATGGTTTTGCCTAGGTGCAAAGTTACTCCTTTTTAAGCTTCACTCTCCTTAACGCATCAGGCCCATTGTGGTCATTTTATAATACATAGTTGTCAATTGCCCCTAATTTTCATGGACAGTCCTGGGTTTTAAAGATTATTCTGTCTCAGTAAATGGCCCTATCTTTTAGTATTGATGGTGTATTCCAATTCCTCTTTTTCTGCTCACTAGATTCAGTTCTTACCAGTAATTCTTATTCTCTAGACTGTAGATGTTAGCAGTTCTCCAGTATATAAGATGCAATATTATCATATTTGTAAAACATAACACAATAGGATTGTATTCCAAAGAGGCAGTATTGCAAGTGGCCTGTGTGGAGGTACTGACCAAGCAGCAAAGTGTCCCTGGAAAATATTTTAAAATGTTGCCCAACTATCATAATGCTGTCAGCCCAATGTGCCACCTTCTACAATATTGTAAACCTGTGGGTTCAACACAGCACACTTTGGGGTATAGTTACTAAACTGCGGGTTTGAAAAAGTAGAGATGTTGCCTATAGCAACCAATCAGATTCCAGCTGTCATTTTGTAGAATGTACTAAATAACTGATAACTTGAATCTGATTGGTTGCTATAGGCAACATCTCCACTTTCTCAAACCCGCAGTTTAGCAAATATACCCCTTAGCTTTCTTCTGTTTCCATATACAAATCTGCATTAATTGCTGGCAAGTGTATGCTAATTACCTTTGAACATGATTTTGTATGTGATTGGTTAACACACATGTAACTAGGGCATTATAGTTTTTATTTTCATTTCTTTTTATTAAACGTTGCGTGTTTGTCATTTGCATTTTGTTGGTTACAAGGTTACATTAAAATTGCAAAAAAGGTCTGACATGATTAATCTTGATTTCAGTCTTTATATCAAAAACACCTGCAATTTTAATAAAGGCGTGTATGTAGACTTACTACGTCCATTAGATCAGTAGGTCTATCTGCGATGGTGGCGTGGTGCGTTTGTGTGATGCCGACTACTTAATGATAGGAGTTCCAGGCCCTATTGTTATAAAGTACTTGGTTTTCTATAACAATTGTTGGTTTTGTGGGATCTATTGTGAGGAAAGAGAAAAAAGGGTGGGGGCTGGGGAATAACCCACGAGTAATGAGGAGGTTCACACTGACGACTAATGAATATATTACACACTAACTTTACAACACAAATGGCTTTAATTTAAGTACTGATGTGGAGATCAATACGGCACTATAGGCACATTTAAATGTATGTAATAACTATTATACGATCAGCATATTAGTGCTCCGCTAATTAGGGAAGCCAATGTATGACTATACGTTACTATGCCAGAAAATGCTAATATTTAATGTCTCTGAGGGTAGGAATATTGATAAATGAAACTGTGTCTGCTAATAATAACAATGCTATTTTAACATAACAAACATAAGCATACAGACGTATTTAAAGCATCAGACGATTAACAAATTTAACCTAAATAGCAGTGAGTGTGCTATGGGAAATATGTCAGAAATGCAGCTCAATAACAGCCGCTGTGTGAATAAATTTACCCCCTGAGAATACGTCTAACTCATTTATTAATGAGATTAAAATAATCACTGAATGGTATCAGTGGTAAATGAGGAGAAATTACATTGATGGCTAATAAATATATATATAAATCTAATATCGCAAATTGTTACAATATGAATGTAGATCTAGAGAGTCAGATATTATCATATTGACGCTCCGCTGAGTGTTACTACACAGAGAATATATAAAGTCTCAGCGTGTAAAAGAAACCGCTGTACGAGTGTTTGCTTGTCAGTAGACATCGATATCTAGTGTAGGTGTGAGTGAGAAATACGGATAGATCAAACTGGGCCTGCTAGTGAAATAAGGTTATAGTATAACCAATACAGATCAGTGGTAGTCAGCATATCGATGCTGACTACACCAACAACACTTACCCTGACATCTTCAGTCCGGACGGTTGCTGCACAACAAGGATCCATGAGGACTGTTCTGTGAAGTGACTTCAGCCAATCACGATGAAGGAAGACGCCGGCGAAACTTGATGACGTCAGTGACATAGGCGAAATTGTTAACGCTGCTCTTGAGGGGGTAATGTAAGTATGCGGCTATGTACAATGTACTTGTCACTCACCAGACTGTGAGTGCTTCCTCCCGTGTGTTTAGGAACCGTGGCCGTCCACCATCCTGAGGGTCTGCGCATGCGCAGCCCTTTCAAACCTTCAGTACCTGTTCCCTTTAGTTAATTGGCTGATCAGGCAACACTCCCTATTTAAAGCACCTGAGTTCCATACCTCGTTGCCTGATCTTGGAGTCTCATTCCCCATGAGCCTCTGAAGGTGTTCCTGTGTTTCCTCGTGTATTCAGCTCAGCTGATTCCTGTGGTTTCCAGACCACTTCAACTCTCCTGGGGTTTCCAGACCACTTCAACTCTCCTGTGTTTCATCGTGACTGTATTAGCTGATTCCTATCCGCTGCCTCCGTGCACTACAGTCTTCAGACCACTTCAACTCTCCTGTGTTTCATCGTGACTGTATTAGCTGATCCCTATCCGCTGCCTCCGTGCACTACAGTCTTCAGCTCACTTCAACTCTCCTGTGGTTTCCAGACCACTTCAACTCTCCTGTGTTTCATCGTGACTGTATTAGCTGATTCCTATCCGCTGCCTCCGTGCACTACAGTCTTCAGACCACTTCAACTCTCCTGTGTTTCATCGTGACTGTATTAGCTGATCCCTATCCGCTGCCTTCGTGCACTACAGTCTTCAGCTCACTTCAACTCTCCTGTGTTTCATCGTGACTGTATTAGCTGATTCCTATCCGCTGCCTCCGTGCACTACAGTCTTCAGCTCACCTCAACTCTCCTGTGTTTCATCGAGACTGCACCAGCTGATTCCTATCTGCTGCTCTCCGTGCTCAACAGTTCCAGCTTAGCTCTACTCTCCCGTGTTTCATCGTTACGGCACCTGCTGATTTCTCTCCGCTACCTCCGTGTACCTGCAGAGTCCTGCTGGCTGCTACCCCTCAGTTCTACTCGTGTCTGCAGCAGCTGATCCGCTCTCCGTGCTTCTCAGTGTTCCTGCCGGTGTCAACTCGCCAGTCTGCATCGGATCTACGCCTCGCTGCTTCCATCTCGTCTGGACCATCTCTACTCTTCAGGGTCCTCCAGGAGTCCAGTTCTACATACTACTGCTTCCTGAGTATTTGTTGCTATCCCTGCTGGTCTACCTACCTGTGCGCTGCACCTACTTGATTACCGCTTCACCCTCCTGGGACTTCGCATCCTGCCGGCCTCCAGCCGTTCAGGTATCTCTGCACTCCTGTCTGAAAGCCTGCTCCTGAACCACGGTATGCATACTTCTCATTGACTGTGCTGGTGTATTGCATATCTTGCTGGACTGAGTTGTTCTCCTCTGGAGCTTACTATCCGCTGAGACTATTGCCATCATTGACTGTGTTATCTTTTGCCCGGATAGTTCCTGTGACTTTGTATTATTGTGCAGTGCTGTTCAGTCATTACTATATTGTGCATGTCATCGTGGATCAAGTTCAGGGTGCCCGTGTATCCTCTGTATTGCAGTCTCTCCCCGTGCTTCTCCTCACATATATATTCAGTGGTACAACTTGCTAGTGGCAGACCACTGATCCCTGTTTCCCGAGTCACCTGTTCCAGTATCCTTTCACATAGCAGTGGTACAACTTGCTAACGCAGACCACTGACTCCCCGGATACCTCCACCTGGATTCCATTCCTTCACCTAGACAGCGGTACAACTTGCTAAACGCAGACCGCTGACTCTCATCACCTCCTCGTTGCTGCTGGACATTCCTCCTCACTATAGCAGTGGTACAACTTGCTACCGCAGACCACTGACTACCCTCACGTTTCCTTTGTCCATTCAGTTCCTCGTGTACTACTACGTATATATTACCAGTGCTGCTAGTCATAGACTTTTCACGAGCATCTCTATCATCTGCTGTCTCCTGTTCCGTGATCACCCCGCTACCAGAGTACCATATAACCATCTATACTGCTCTGGTAAGCCCATCACCTGGTGATCCCTGGGTAAAGACTCCTAGTGCCCGTGACAGTACTTTAGAAAGGGTTGTACATAGCTGCATACTTACATTACCCCCTTAAGAGCAGCGTTAACAGCGTCGCCTATGTCACTGATGTTATCATGTCCCGCCGGCGACTTCCTTCATCGTGATTGGCTGAAGTCGCTTCACAGAACAGTCATCATGGATTCTTGTCGGGAAGCAGCCATCCGCACTGAAGATGTCGGGGTAAGTGTTGTCGGTGTAGTCAGCACCGTTAAGCTGTACCACACCCATACAGATAGATAAGAGTTTACGAAAATAGTAGGAAAATAAATAATTAAATCTCACTAGCGGATAATGCATTGTGGGAAAATGTAAGACACATTTGATAACAACAGCCGTGTATGTAGCTAAACATACTCAGTGAGAATCATTAGATTTAAAGGTGAAACCTCTGTACCAATTGGAAAATGAACAAAGGAGTCTTTTGAACTCAAGGGTATCATTGTTAACGAGTGTAACCGCAATCAGAAGATTGTCAAATACATACATACATGTGAATGGGTTTTGATACACTGCTGTGCAACAATATAGCTGTGACAATAAAGACATGACACTATAATAAGGTTTTAAGACACAACCATACAACAGAATGTGAATCTATTGTCCATTTTACATTTAATAAACTTTCCCACTTTAACTTTTCACAATATTCTACTATTAAAAATGTGCTAATTAGTAATATATATCAATTCTCTATTGAGTGTGGAATGCTATTTTACAAATTAAATAAAATATTTGAATTTTGGTGAATTAATGTGGACGTATAGAGAGCCCCCAATATAGAGTCCTTTGTTTCCTTTTTCTTTTCCAGGGAATAACTTACGTTTGTAGTGCACTTTACCTGGGTTTGTTTCTCTCTTTTTTTGATGTGTTTGGTCAGTGGGTGCGATTTATGTGGTGAACTGGGATTGTAGTTGGTGAGAGTCAGGAGTCTATCAATTTTCCTTGTAGGGTGTATCGGTTTTCCTTGTAGTATGCACCCGTTGTACTTGAAGTTCTATATTCTTCTCTTCCTATTAATCTTGCTTTATTTTCTACTCGCCCTTTGTTCCTTATTAGATGTCCTGTGGAGGAAACAAGAAGGTAAAGAAAAGAGTGTGGGGCTGTGGAGGGGGTGGGGTGAAAAAGTAAGTGGTGTGAGTGGATGGAGGGTAGGTATAGTGATAGTAAAACTTGGCTGGTGTGGGAGTGTAAAGCTTTATAATGTCATTAGCTCTTGTGGCCTTTTAGGAGCACAGTGTTTAATAGCTCATTTTCTCTTAAGAAGAGCAGTTTTGTTTACATGCAGAGATGCAATGACGCATGCTGTGTTGTGTAAACCAAGATAGCCACTCTGGAATGCAGACTGGGTGCAGTGGATCACACAAACTGGATCTGATTGCATCCAGCGTAGTAATTTCCTTTTATAGGAGTTCAGGGGTCTTGTGGTCGGCATCAGTTTTTTTGGGGGTATGTCCAACATGCTTCGTCTGTCAATTTGCAAACTGCTTCAGGTATTGCCATCTGTGCAGATTTTGCTTGTATTTAAGAGCTACTTGGGAGGAAGTGAAGGGAGTGGGGAGGAAAAAAGGCTGTGTTATTGGTGGAGTAACGTAATGAGATGTGTCGAAGTCGTATAATTGGATGAACGAAAGTATATTGGTTAATATTGTTTTGCTGTGTGATTGCGATCCGTACGCCACGTAACACAGATCCGTACGTCACGTAACGAGTGGCATGGTGCGATCGCACGGTAAAATGCACACGCACTATAACATTTAGTTTCACATATATATTTATAGATTCCATTCCAAAGTAATTATTGAGCAGATAGTATTTGGTTGATTATTAGTTTATATATTATGATTATATGTACACTTTAGTTGTATTTAAGGTTCAGGTTATAGGAAATGTGTCATGTCTGATATCATACTAATCCCCTATTCATCAGCAGCTGTCCGGTTCCATCGCCGAAGAGATCGCATATTGCATACTCTAGTTATTGATGTTAGGGAATAAATAGCCAGATTGATATCAGATGGTAAAATGCTAATGGACTAATTGTAATTGGAGCACATCCCCTGGAGAGATGCCCCCCCCACCTTTGGATTCCTTAGTCTGAACTAGCCTATGACCTGTTTACCCTGGATCCACCCGAAGTCTAAACCTATAGAAGCAAGCCACGTGTTTTCTATTGTTCTCTGTAACACTGAATGTATATATGATCATAGCTGCTCCCCCAGTCTTCAGTCTACTCTGACCACAGTATTCTAAACAGATATACTGTTCACTGGGACCCGTGGGAATGCAGCAAATCGCAGCGTAGCGCAGCGGTATGTATGTATCTTTTGGTATTGGCTGTACTGTACTGTATTATATTACAATCATGTATTGAACTGTTAAACTTTACATCTGCTAAAATAAATCACTTTGTGCATTAGAAACACAATACAATTGCTTGGGCAATGCTTATTTGAAAACGATAGAATTACTTTAATAGATGTGATAGGAGAATGGAAGTGTTTCTATAGTGTGGTGTCTTTAGTAGTCAGGGAATGAAGGTAATAAGGAACATAATGGAAGGGAACCGCCTAAAAGACACTAATTGTTGTGGATAAGAAAGATAGAAAAAAGGGTAAGAAAGCGGTGGTGGCTTTGGCCTGTGTGGGAGTGGAAAAAGCAGAGTAAGGTATAACTAGAACTATTTGGAGAAGACGAGTGAGAATAAATAAGAGAGTGACAATATGGAATAGGTAATAAGATAAGCAAATTAAAAACCTCAGATGGCGATCAGAGGAAGGTGCCCAGTTTGAAGTCTATGTTGAGGCCTCTTGGGTTGTGGGCTATCAGTGTGTAGATTCACCTTGCTTCTTCTCTACATCTTTGCCAGAAAATCCCCTCCTCTCCAAAGTCTTTTCACTAGTTTGATCCCTATGAATATACGTTGGGTTGGGTCGGAGTTGTGATGCATTCTATAGTGTTCAGAAATCTTCCTTTATGTTTCTGATGTTTCCTTGTATCCTGATCTTTAAATCTCTTATTGTTCTTCACTGGGACGATGGAGCAGATAGATGACACCCTTGGATTCGCATTTGATTTTTTTCTCTTTTTCTGTAAGCGTGATGGTTGTTGTTGTTTGTGTATTCCATCATAGGTTTGGTGGAATTTTTATTTTTGGTTCTGAATGCTAGGCATCTGTTGCAGTAGTAGAAGCTTTTAACTTGTTCTTTAATCCCTCTTTCTCACATTCTTTTGGAATGTAACTCGATGTTAGGATGTTCCTGAGGTTTTGTGCTTTTCTGTAGATGATTTTCGGTCTTTCAGTCAGGATGTCCTTTAGTTTGTTGTCTTTTCAGAAAATGTGGTAGTGTTTCCTGTGAGTAGTTTCTAGTTGATTTTGTTGGCCATTGCACTGGGGTTGAAGCCGGTTTGCTGTGTCATCTTTTGTTCTCTGTCTACTCTTCTGGTATCTTTGTATGAGAGAAGTTGGTTCCTTTCCATTTTTTTCAGTTATTTCCATTTCCTTGTCTAGAAGTTCCGGGTCTAAGTTTATCTGTTGAAATTTCCCTTTGAGAGTGGTTGCCAGGTCCTTGAATCTATTGGATTTAGAGCAGTTTCCATGTAGGCACCTGAATTAGTCTCCTGGAATGTTTCCGAAGCCAAGGTCTGTGGTTGCCATTTGCTGAAATGTAGTCATTGCAGTCCACTGGTTTTAGGTATGTTTTTGTTTGCATGTGATGGTCATCTATGTAGATGATGAGATCTAGGAATTACACTTCTTTATATTGGCTTGATGTGAATTGGAGGTTCCGCTGGTTCTTGTTTAGGTATGCTTCTAGGTTTTTGTTGCTGCCTTCCCAGATGAAGATGACATTGATGTATCTTCGGCAAAATATTATGTTCTTCTGGTAGGGGTTGTTGTTCCATATTTTGACTTCTTTCCACTTAACCATAAAGAGGTTTGCGTAACTTGGTCCAAATTTTGTCGTCATAGATGTTCTTTTTACTTGTTTCTAGTAGTTCCTTTTGAACCAGGAGTGGTTGAGAATGAACATGATCCCTTCTATTAGGAAGTACATTTGTGCTTCTGGCAGGGTTAACTCGGTTGTAAGAAAAGTGGCGGTTATGTCTGCATCCTTGTTCATGGTGGATGATTGTGTAGAGGAAAGTTACGTCACATGTGACGAGTGTGAATTCTTGATTCCACTGGGGGTCAGTGAGGGTGTTTATAACTTGGGTGGTAGCCTTCAGATAGCTTTTCTTTGTGCATACCAGTGGTGGTCACAAGTAGTCTATGTGTTCTGAGAGGTTGGATGTAAGGGATTCAATCCCAGAGACAATTGGTTTTCCTGCTGTTTTAGTCAAGTTCCTGTGTAAATAGTAGAAAAGTGTCATTCTTTGATGTGGAGTGAGTAGGAATTCATGCTCTTTCTTGCTTAGGATGCCTGCACTGAGTCCTCTTTTGAGTAATGCAGTTCATTGTAGTAGTCATGCGTGGGGTCACTTGTGAGTTGGATGTATATTGTGCTCTCTTTCAGGAGCCTGTGTGCTTTTTCTATGCAGTCAGTATGGCTATTTCCCCTGCTTTGTCTGATAGTTTGATGACAATTTTGTGGTTGTTTTCCACATCTGAGGCAGTAGATGTTTTTTTCTTTTCAATGTTGTGTGGCTGTCCTTTGGTTGTGACTCCAATATTGGGTCCAGTGGTTCTGGCTTCTTTTGGAGGAAATGTAAAAACTAGTACAATCATTCTTCAAGATTATCTTCCATTGTTGTCTTCTGCGTAGAGAAGTCTTGGTTTTCTGTTATTCTTCTAAGTAGTCATTCTTGCTCTTCTTTCTGTTAGTGTTCACTACTTTTTTGCCCTTGGAGAGTTCCATGTTTGGCATAGTGGTGTAGTTTCTGTGGATGGCAGAAAAGAGATTTCTTTGATTGGGTGGTTTGCAGATTCTGTTATTGTTGGTGCATCTTGGTGTTTTACAATATCAGAAGCTTTTTCCTTGTAGCTGTTCCTTGTTTGTTGTTAATGTTATGATGTTGTGTACATGTATGAAGTCTCAAATGAATCCTCTGTGTTTTGTTGCTATGATGTTGTCTTCAAACCTGGCCTGTTAAGATCATGGTGAACCTTTTGAGATTCTTATAGTCTTCCAGATCATCTACAGGTTGTAAGTCTGTCTGTATGCTCAGGACTTCATCCGATAGATGATGTACCATAAGTTGAAATGAGCAATTGTCTAGCATATTGTTCTATTCCTTCTCAAATTTTTCATTGTTCAGTGTGAAAATTGGATTCTGAGGCCATGAGGGATTCTTTTGTTGTCGATGTACTTGTTAAGGGTGGAATGGTACCACCATTATTTTATTTCTGTCATGAGAAGTTTTCATAATCTCAGAAATTTGGTGCAGAAACTTTCTTTCGTGAAGTGGCTTCTCCTGTCATCGGTGGGTTTGCAGTTGAAAAGGTTATTGAGTGTTTCTTCTCATTGTGTCCTTATAATCTCCATGTTAAGTGTGAGGTGTAAAGCGTCTGACTGTCCTTTATGAACTAGGGTAGGATGCAGTAGATTGGTAGGACTGTCTGCGCGGTTGGTGTGGTGTGTTTGTGTCATGCAGCCTCCAGTGATGATAGGCAGGTCCTATGGTTTCAAAGTACTTGGGGGTTCCGTGGAACAATTGTTGTTCTTGTGTGTTGGTGGATTTTTTGTGAGAAGAAAGGGGGGTGCTAGGGTGAATAATTTACCTTTGTTCCTCCCTTCTTTTGATTGTCCTGCAATTTCTTTGGTGAGCTAAGTCAGAGTCAGGAGTGTATCAATTGTCCTTGAAGGGGTTTATTATTTTCATTGTAGTATGTACACATTGTTGTTGAAGGTCTATGTTCTTCCCAGCCTCTTAATCTTTCCTTATTTTCTCCTTGTCCTTATAGAGGTCCTGCGAAGGGTACAAGAGGGGAGAGAGTGAGGGGCGGTGGAGGGAGTATGGTAAGAAAGTACGTGGTGTGGGTGGATGGAGGGTAGGTACAAGGTTAGTATCAGCCAAGGAGGCAGGAAGAAAAAATAGGAAAACCGGAGTTGTCAGTCAGGGGAGAAGGGTGACTAAGCGAGGGGTCAGTAATGGGTGAGTAAAGAGTGAGTTCTGGTGAATCCAATCTGTATGGAAGAGAAAGATGGATGGAGAAAAATATGTATTAGAGAGAGATGGGAAAGGAGTGGTGGGAATGTGCATTAGTTTTAGTTTTTAGGGGAGAGAAAATAAGTGGTGGAAAGAGAAGCCCTGAAACAATTGATGGCTAGTAAATGTTAAAGCTCTTAAATGTTTAAAGTGGAAGTGTATAACTCTTATATGGTGTTAGGTGGTGGGTGGCGATGGGAAAGAATAGAGGGTAACATTTAAGCTCAGACACTGGTAGGTCCTAGTGAGGAGAAAGCTTAGAGTATCTTTAAGATACGGCTTTTATTAGGAGTATCTTTGTTTGTCCCATAGTTAGGTTTAAGCTTGCATGCCTCTTAAGATCTGTGAAACTCAATATACAGACTCAGAAATGAGTACTTTTTTGTATATATGCAAAAGTAGAACTTCTATTTTAACTCTAAATCAGGTCCCTGGAATTTAAAAGCTAACTAGGGCTATAGTAATGCTACTAGGTTTTACATTACAATTATTTATTAGTTATTTATGTAGGAATAAATCATATTACGTAGCGCTGTACAGAGGATATGTAGTCATTCACATCAGCCCCTGCCTCACTGGAGCTTACAATCTGAATTCAATACTGCACATATACACAGATTAGGGTCCATTTTGTCAAAAGCTAATTAACCTACCAGTATGTTTTTGGACTGAGAGCAGTGGCGCACGCAGGGGGGGTTTCTGAGTCGTCAGAAACCCCTCCCCCCACGCTAACTAAGTGGCCACCATAGCGGCACTATCCTACACAGCAGCCACGACGCTGTCAAAGAAGCGTCCGCGGCGGCGCTGTATTATATACAGCGCCGCCTCGGACGCTTCTTTGACAGCGCCGCGGCTGCTGTATAGGACAGCTCTCTCTCGTTTTTTTTTTTTTTGGGTCAGGGGGGGGGACCCCCCTGACAATCCTGCGTGCGCCCCTGGAGAGAGGGAACTGGAGCACACAGAGGAAACCCATGCAAACATGGGGAAGCATATACAAACTATAGACAGATAGGACACTGGTCCAAATCAATCTCATGATCCCAGTGCTGTGATGTAGCAATGCTAACCACTGTGCAAACGTACAGTGTTGTAGTCAAACTGCCTTTATATAAATAAATTGATGATTTGCTTCTTTAAACAAAGGCCTTAATTTCTCTACTAAAGAGTGACATAGATATTTTATTGAGTTTGTTTTGTACATTTGGAAAGATTAAAAACATTTGACTTTAATTTGGCGTTCAGTCTTCTGGGAGTCTCTCTGTATTTTTAAAGCTCATTAACTCAATTGTAGATGTAATAAGGCATTACACTAACTCACGTATTGTCACTTCTTCCATGGAACATCTAAACATTGCAATTTTTTTTATAGTAGATATAAACTCATCCCAGTGTTTGAATTCAATAGCAACAAACAGAAAACTCACAATGCAAACTGAATTAATGTCCAAATGGAGCACATGGTTAAGTTGTCTTGTTGACCTTCCTGGAATCTGTTCTAGTTGCTGGAGGGCAGGCGAAGATATGCTGTCTTTCCACTGCCAACAACTATTCAAATGGAGTTTTTTTGTTTCTTTTTTTTTTAAAAACATTATTTCTTAACCTACTGAGTGCAGCTGGGAGGCAGTGCACCAGCTATATATTAAGGTGAAACTAGATGAATATCTGAACCAAATTTATCAAAGTAACACATACTTGCCAACTCTCCCGGAATGCCCGGGAGAGTCCCGAAATCCGGGTCGGTCTTGAGAGCAGGCAAGTCTTCCGCATCCCGCAATTCCCTGGTCAAAACAACGCGATTCGCTGTGAAATGCGTCATTTTGGCCCAGCACCCGTGTGACAGACCCGGGCCTTATATTGAAAATATCCTGCCAACCCGGTCTGTCCTCAGTGGGCCAACTGAACAACCATGGCCCACTCTGTTATTAAATGCCGCCCGGTGGCCAGATCTGTTATTGCTGTGGTGTCCAGAGAGGGAGGGGAGAGGCAGCTCACAGGAAGTGTGAATCAGCTGTGGACCCTGTGACATCAAAAAGTAGTTGAACGGGTTAAAAAGAGGAGGGTCAGGACCTTATCTAAAATCAGGAGGGGGTCTCTCCCTGTTTGCTAACTATTGTTCTAGCAAGTCTGCAACACAGTCCGAATGGCACCATCACCGCAGGGGGGGAGACCACTGCTGTCATGCACTATTTCCACCCCTGTTACCACCCAAACTCTTCACACCACCAATCACAAGAGGACAATGAGTGGGCGGTTGTGGAAGGGACAAAAGGGGAGTTGTTGGAGAATCTGGGGACAGTGAGGACTTGGACTGTTGGAGAGTAACCGGATTCACGCAGGGCCTTAAAGGAATGCTTAAGGCAGGAGCTTCTTGACAGAGATCGGACAGTGTACCTCTAGGACTGATTCTGTTACCACTCCATCGGGAGACACTTGCAGATTCTGGGGAATTGGTGAGCCTACATCGGTAGGGAGACTATACCCAGGGTCCCACCAAACTGGTGGAGAGTTGGCCGAGCGGCTGGGATCAGCAAGATACACAGACCCACCTTAAGGATCAGAAACCGTGGCCCACTTGGATTGTCAGCTGTGGATTTTATTACCAGGAGTTTGGGCCTGCTAGGACTCTGTGCTTGGAGGTAACCTGCTGGGGACTTTGTTGGGGAGTTTTTACTTGCACTGGTGATTTTCTGACACTTGATATATTTGGTGGGGGAACAAGTTTCTCCTTGGGGAGCACTGTTGTGTACACTTTGTTTAATAAAAGGGATTATTATTTCTTTCTTGTCTCCTTACCTGTGTGACCTGTGAACCTAGAGGACAGGGTATCTAGTGAGCTTTGGTTCTAACCCTGGTGTCCTCACAATTTTGGTGGCAAGCAGTGGGGTCACACAGTCCCAACGTTTGGGTAGAGCGCAGGGACTCGTATCCAGATACGGTCAGGCTCTGTAAGGACACAAGGCAACAGTCTGTCAGCACCAGTGTTAGTAAAAAAAGAACCTAGCTGGAAAGTCAGCAGGAATGGCCACAGAAGCATAGCAGATCAGTTTAAAAGCCACAGAGAGATTCTATATGAAAGCAAGGAAACAACACTTGCAGGGGTTCTGCAGAACCAAAGGGGTGGACTTTGATGACACAGACGTGCGTGAAGTTCTGGTGGCCAAACTAATGGAATGGGAAAGGGCTCATACTGAGGAGATGGAAGAGCCAGAGGTGGAGGAGGAGGAGGCCAAAGGCCAGCCACAGAGACCCCCCAGTGGGACACAACCCAGACCACCGTCCGGCACTCCAGCAGTGCTGCAAGATTGGCTGACAGCACTGGGGGAAAGGGCAACCCTGCATGAAAGGGCAGCCGTACTCCAAGCAATGTTGGGGGTAGCAATTGAGGTACCCCAGATTCAGAGAGAGGCCCGGGGAGAGGCCCGGTTGAGACCTCAGCTGGGATATAGTGGAGTCCCAATTTTTAAAGAGGCAGATGCAGACATTGATACCCATCTCCAGGTTTTTGAAAACTTGATGGGAGTCCATGGGATTGAGGAGGAAGAGTGGTCCAAATATCTGGGACCCAGCCTGACTGGGAGAGCGCTGGAAGCTTACCAGGCTCTAAGCCCTCAAGAATGTGGGGATTATGGTACGGTGAAAAAGGCACTGATGGTAAAATTCCAGTTAAATGCAGAGACCTACAGATACAAGTTCAGGACTTTAAATAAAGGAGGGTCACAGTCGCACCAGGGATTTGCCAGCCAGCTACAGAGGGCCAGTGAGAAATGGTTGGAAGGGAAAGGGGCCCGCTCCGCTAAGCAAATTAAAGAGCTCATTATGCTGGAACAGCTGACTCTAAAAATGGCCCCAGAGATCCGGGAATGGCTGGCGGACAGAAAACCTGAGACCCTGGAGGAGGCAGCAGGGCTAGCTGATGAGTATGTGGTGAGTCGACCCAGGTGGAGAGCCCCTAGTATGCCTAGTCAAGCAGCTGCAGGGAGGGGGAGCCGACCAATTCCAGCAAGTCTAGCGACACTTGGAGGCCCCTTTATTAGAGAGAACTCTGCCCGGAATCCAAGAGATGAACCAGTCCGATCCAGACCCTGGGACCTGAACCCAAAGAGGTGCTATCGGTGCAACCAGGTGCGGCACTTCCAGAGAGATTGTCCCCATACCAAAGGCCCGATGCCAGGAGCCAGAGCTGCACCAGTGGCCGCTGTACAGTATGCCCCAGGAGATTTTGAAATCGGCATTGAGGCCGAGCCACCCTGTCCTGATGTGCCAGAGGCAAGGGACGGGGTGTATGTGGTGAACCTGATTTTGGGGGAGGGGAGGCAGAGCCCTAGGAATATGCAGGGTCATCTACAGGACGTGTGGGTGGGGGACTGCAAGGTCCAGGGGTTGAGAGACTCAGGAGCATCCCTGACCCTGGTGGAGCCTGATATAATTAAAAGATCCCAAATTATGGAGGGACAGCAGGTCCGGATTTCCACGGTGGGGGGCCATCTTGCAGATATTCAAGTGGCCCGGGTACATTTGGATTGGGGGGCGGGATTTGGAATGGTGGAGGTGGGCATCCTGGATGGACTACCAGAAAAAGTGATTTTGGGAAATGATTTGGGCCAGGGATTGGTCACTCACTTTGTGCAAGCTGTGACCCGCAGCCAGAGCTGAGTGCAAGCCACAGCTGCACAAGAAGCCGCAACGCCAAGGAGACCACAAAGACTAACCCCGGCAACCAGAACCAAGGAGCCAGAGGCAGCACCGTTGGTGAGTAACCCTAAAAGATCTGATGTTGTACCAGAAATTGATTTGGGGGAGGAGGACAGAAGGGAATTTAGGAAGGCCCAACAGACTGACCCATCCCTAGCCAAACTGAGGAGTGCAGCAGACGCTGGGGGAGGGGAAGTGGCAGGCAGTAAAATAGTGTGGGACAAAGGGCTGTTATATAGGGTAGTCACCCCCACCCTAGATCAAGACCCAGGGACAGAAGTGAAGCAGTTGGTAGTACCCTGAGCTTACCGGACCCATTTATTAGCGCTGGCCCATGACATTCCAGCAGCGGGGCACTTTGGGACCAGAAAAACGTTGGCCCGGGTGTTGCGGACTTTTTTCTGCCCTCAAGTCACCCAGGATGTGAAACGGTACAAAGCCTCCTGTGACACCTGCCAGAGAATAGGGAGAGCCCCTAAGAAAGTCCCACTACAATCCCTGCCTATAATTGAGGAGCCCTTTGCCCGAGTGGCTATAGATATCGTAGGTCCATTAGCCATCCCTAGTTACACCGGAAAAAGATTCATCCTCACCCTGGTGGACTATGCCACCAGATACCCAGAGGCAGTAGCCCTGTCGTCCATAGACGCAGAGCATGTGGCCCAGGCTCTGGTGGACATTTTCAGCCGGGTAGGATATCCCAGGGAAGTGGTTACTGACCAGGGGACCCAATTCCAAGGGGACCTAGTCCAGACCCTATGTGAAAAGTGGGGCATTAAGCCCCTGCGAACAACTCCGTACCATCCCCAGACCAATGGGTTATGTGAGCGTTTCAATGGAACGCTGAAACACCTCCTGAAGGCATATGTACAGTCTGAAGGGAGAGACTGGGACAGGGCCCTGCAGCAGCTCCTGTTTGCATACAGAGAAGTGCCCCAGGAGTCCACCGGATACTCTCCTTTCGAACTTTTGTATGGCCGGAGGGTACGAGGCCCCCTAGACCTGGTTAGAGAGAGCTGGGAAGGAACGTTGCAGGCCAATGAGCAGCCGATCCTTAAATATGTAGAGAAGATGAGGGAGAGGATGAAGAGGGTAGCGCAGCTGGCGCAAGGCCATTTAAAAGGTGCCCAGGCAAGACAGAAAGAGTGGTACGATGCCCACGCTCAGGATAGGAAGCTGAACGCAGGACAGAAGGTGATGGTGCTAGTCCCAATGAGACGGAATAAACTTCAAGCCACCTGGGATGGCCCATACAAAGTGGTGAGGCAGGTAGGGCCGGTCAACTATGTAGTAGCGCTGGATGATGAGGAAACCTGGCTGAAAACCTTCCACATCAATCGACTAAAAGGTTATGTGGAACGGCAGATGGTAGCAATGGTGGTGTGTTGTCCCCCCATGGGTCCCACAGAGGTAGACCCCCTACTGGAGATGATAGGCTAGGTGAGAGAGGAAAAGGTGGTGGAGACAGTGACAGTGGGGACGCAGCTAGGAGAGGGACAGAGGCAGGAAATGAGGGAGGTGCTGGAGAAGGAGCAGGCCCAATTTACCTGTAAGCCCGGGCGTACCCACCTAGCCACCCACCATGTAGACACGGGGAAGGAGAAGCCCATAAGGCAGGTAGCATACCGCATGACCCCCGCAGTACTGGCCCAAGTACGGAAGGAGATAGAGGAAATGCTGGCCTTAGGAGTAATTAAGAAGTCAAATAGTCCATGGGCTGCAGGGGTGGTATTGGTCCCGAAGAAGGATGGGACCACCCGCTTCTGCGTGGACTACCGTAAACTAAATGAGGTCACCACCACTGATGCTTATCCCATGGCCCGAATAGATGAGCTACTAGACAGGCTAGGGGCAGCCAAGTTTGTGTCCACTTTGGATCTGAGTAAGGGCTATTGTCAAATTCCCCTCACCCCCAAAGCTCAGGAGCGGTCAGCCTTTATAACCCCACTGGGATTGTTTGAATGTACGACAATGCCCTTTGGGATGAAAAATGCTCCAGCCACATTCCAACGGATGATTGATGACCTGTTGGGGGGGTGTCAGGAATTTGCCCAGGCTTACTTAGATGACATTGCCATCTTCAGCCAGACGTGGGAGGATCACTTAGTGCAAGTGTCAGAGGTCCTGAGGAGAATCAGGCAGGCAGGGTTGACCATTCGCCCAGACAAATGCTTCATGGGCATGACAGAAGTGCAATACTTGGGGCACCGTGTTGGTGGGGGATTCATACGACCTGAACCGGCAAAAGTAGAAGCCATTGTTCAGTGGCCCCGACCCACCAACCAAAAGCAGGTACGAGCATTCCTCGGGATCGCAGGGTACTACAGAAAATTCGTGCCTCAGTATAGCAGTGTTGCCAGGCCCCTGACTGACTTGACAAAGAAAAAATACTCCAGACATATAGAATGGACCCCAGAGTGCGAGGGAGCCTTTGACGCTCTGAAGGCAGCATTGACACAGTCCCCAGTGTTAACAGCCCCAGACTTCAAGAAACGATTTCTGGTACAGACAGATGCTTCAGGGTGTGGACTCGGTGCTGTGCTCAGCCAAGTGGGGGAGGATGGGCGTGAGCACCCAGTGGTTTATTTATCTCGAAAGCTGGTGGATAGAGAGGTAGCCTTTGCCACAATTGAAAAAGAATGCCTGGCCATAGTGTGGGCCCTAAAGAAATTACAACCCTACATTTATGGGCAAGAGTTCACAGTAATTACAGACCACAACCCCCTTTACTGGTTACAAAGATCTTCTGGGGAAAATGGGAGGTTATTACGGTGGAGTTTAGCATTACAAGGGTATAACTTTACTATCTCGCACAAAAAGGGGAAAGACCACTCAAATGCGGATGGACTCTCCAGAAGAGAGGAGGAGAACCCTTCATTAAGGAACCCACCGTGCCAAAGAGAACATCTGGAGCCCGACCACCAGACTCCAACTGTCCCCTTGATTTAATAAGGGGGAGGTATGTGACAGACCCGGGCCTTATATTGAAAATATCCTGCCAACCCGGTCTGTCCTCAGTGGGCCAACTGAACAACCATGGCCCACTCTGTTATTAAATGCCGCCCGGTGGCCTGATCTGTTATTGCTGTGGTGTCCAGAGAGGGAGGGGAGAGGCAGCTCCCAGGAAGTGTGAATCAGCTGTGGACCCTGTGACATCAAAAAGTAGTTGAACGGGTTAAAAAGAGGAGGGTCAGGACTTTATCTAAAATCAGGAGGGGGTCTCTCCCTGTTTGCTAACTATTGTTCTAGCAAGTCTGCAACACAGTCCGAATGGCACCATCACTGCAGGGGGGGGAGACCACTGATGTCATGCACTATTTCCACCCCTGTTACCACCCAAACTCTTCACACCACCAATCACAAGAGGACAATGAGTGGGGGGTTGTGGAAGGGACAAAAGGGGAGTTGTTGGAGAATCTGGGGACAGTGAGGACTTGGACTGTTGGAGAGTAACCGGATTCACGCAGGGCCTTAAAGGAATGCTTAAGGCAGGAGCTTCTTGACAGAGATCGGACAGTGTACCTCTAGGACTGATTCTGTTACCACTCCATCGGGAGACACTTGCAGATTCTGGGGAATTGGTGAGCCTACATCAATAGGGAGACTATACCCAGGGTCCCACCAAGCTGGTGGAGAGTTGGCCGAGCGGCTGGGATCAGCAAGATACACAGACCCACCTTAAGGATCAGAAACCGTGGCCCACTTGGATTGTCAGCTGTGGATTTTATTACCAGGAGTTTGGGCCTGCTAGGACTCTGTGCTTGGAGGTAACCTGCTGGGGACTTTGTTGGGGAGTTTTTACTTGCACTGGTGATTTTCTGACACTTGATATATTTGGTGGGGGAACAAGTTTCTCCTTGGGGAGCACTGTTGTATTTTACTAAGTGTGTACACTTTGTTTAATAAAAGGGATTATTATTTCTTTCCTGTCTCCTTACCTGTGTGACCTGTGAACCTAGAGGACAGGGTATCTAGTGAGCTTTGGTTCTAACCCCGGTGTCCTCACAACCCGTGACAAAACTTAATTTCTGTTGTGGGGGCGGGGCCAAAATGACACGATTGACAGTGCCCCGCCTCTGTCCTCTAGTCACACCCTCTCTCCTGCACTACACTGCCTGAAAGTAGGCAAGTATGAAGTAGCATATCCCAGCAGTTTCTGCGGCAGCATTTTTATCTGATATGTATGGAGCATATATAGTTGTAATAGTCCTTACTTAATAATTAATATATACCTTGATGACATGTGTTGCTAAAATCTGAAGTACTGCAATTGCAATGCAACTAATCAAACTGTAAATGCAACTTGAAATCCTAAGGGTCTGATTTATTAAGGAAAGTTAAGCAAAAGGAAGTAAGACAAATCCATGTTGCATTAGAGGGGAGGTAAATTTAAAATATGAGGACAAATTTTTAATTGGGGTAGAGCATGTCATAGATCAACTTTTAACATCAGAGTAAAAATAAAGAAAATATAGCAAAACTAAATCAAGTGTTTGTGTGTCACATGAAAAAACAGACAGTATTTTCCTTATGTGCAAAATAATAAACTAATTTGCACCCCTTCCATTGCAACATGGTTTTGTCCAGAAAAATTGAATAAGAAAACTTACTCAATTTTTTGCTTAACTTTCCTAAAGGAATCAGGCCAATGCTTCTTAATCGGTAGCAATGAGGGGAATGATTGCACTTGTGAACTTATATTCAGAACCTCAGCATTTGCTACCTTGCCTGTTGTTGCCGACTGTTCCCCATCATCCAATTTTCTTCATCTTATTGTTTATTTATATAGAGCCAATAATATTACGCAGCTCTGTAGCTCTGTATTGATGTTGCAACGCTGTAGATGTAGCAGGGCCGTAACTAGAGCAGACCGCCCAAGGCGCAACGCTGAAGGGGCGCAGTTTATGAATATCTTAGGTTCATTTGGGCAATATTGAGGACTGGGGGGGGCAGCATTTTTGTTTCTCGCCCCAGGCGCTAAAATTTTAAGTTACGGCTCTGATATGTAGAACAGCTGCTGTCAGGAGAAGGACAATTACATTGTAAAAGTTATCTTCTGACTGTATTTCCAGACATGCAAAAGATACTATCAGTTTTAATGGTATCATTATCTAGCATCATAGCAATTTTTTAAGGTCATGACCTGCAATATCTTACTGCCCGATATCATTTGTGATTCTAAAGTGTATGTCCAGCTTTAGGAAGCAAATCAGTGCAATGTCCCTGCTTTGTTCTTCCTCATATATTTATTGAGAATTACTGAAAGTATAATGTCCAGCAGCTCTTCAGCCACATTAGCACTTTCCAGAAATGACAGGCACTCAGTCCATGCCAGACCTTATCTGTTGTGAAGTGAGAGGTATATAATTTATCTATTACATAACAAAGACACCATTCACAGCTGGAGCCTTCATTATGGGCTTCATACATAACATAACATACATCCCTATCTTAGTTTATCACTACTCAGTATTCTACAGACATATGCAAACATAAAACTCTTGAGGATGACAGCTAATTATCATTAAACATCCTCTAGTAGGACAAGAAAGCAGAGTATTCCATTCAGGTGATATTAGGACAATTTAAAATTACTGAGACAACAGAAGATTCCATAAGAACTCCTTTAAAATATTACTGTTATAAAATATATAACAGGTAGTTCAGATACTGTTAACTATTGGAAGTTGTGAGAAGCTGTTATAAATCATTTGCATCAAACTAATTTTGGGTTTATGCATCATGTACATTGATGTGAGATGTGTTATTTTATAATTCAGTACCTAATAATTTCTCTTTTTCAAAATATTCTCTTAGCTTTATTCATGTTTATCTAATAGCTATGAGGCCTATAGGGAACTGCAGAACATTTTCATATTCCAATTACCCAATTTTAAATACATTTTGATATAATATGATATCTATTAATGGGTCAGAAGAGTGGTACAGTACAAATAAAGCATTTTTTTCAATGGCTTTCCTGCTATCGCCATCCTGAGATGCGGTGGTACTATCTTTTACATTTCGCTGTCTTGGAACTATGTTCTGGTTATAAGTTGGTATTTTTAATAATTTATTGATAAAAGTTATAATTTAGATTTATGTATTATAGATAGTGCTTTCCGATTAAATGACTTTCTTTTTTCCTTTTTTGAGTATAAATATATAAGACATGAGGAATGGCACCTTCCCTTATGCAAAAACAACATAAAAAGTATATGATGAATAAAAATTGAAAAATTACTCCTATAATAGGGAAGAGACATTTATATTGTTTTTCAGGATATAAAAATCTGTGAAAAATTAAACTGGTGCGATATCTCTTTCTTCCTGCTTATTTCTGGTCTTCTTTTTTTTCTGTCCTCTCTCTCTTTGTTCCATTGGACCTTTTTTTATCATAGCCAGCAATAACTTTTTTAATAATTTTGTGTACAGTAGCTCTTCTGTGGGATTGGACCAGACGGGTTAGCCTTCACAGACTGAAACAGACTCATCACTCTGATGTATTCCTATTATCCCTTATTTGCCCCCTAAGGGTATCAGGTGTGAGAAAAGTTCAGTAGGTTAATCTGGTCTCAGAGGTAAAGCAATGCTTGTAGGTTACCGACGCGTTTCGTCTCTGTGGGACTTTTTCAATGAGTTTTGCTCCTCTTCAGCATCTACTCCTGTTTCTCTTGTACCTCTTTTTATAGTGATCATCTTTGGTTAGTCACATGATTCCTCAACAATGTTTTCAGTAGTACACATGATAATGACAAAGGATTTGAGAAATCATGTGACCAATCAAAGATGGCCAATGGTCTGAAGAGACCATCTTTGATGAAACAAGTGGTGCATATGAAGAAGGCTGACACCCTATAGCTAAATAGTAATAGTAAACAGTTGCCTGATACTGCCCATTAGATGTATGTCAGCAGGACTCAGATGAAGACATATAAGTTTATGATTTATTTTGCCTTGCTATGTTCAAGTTATTAAAGTGAAACAAGTGAGACATCAAGCTGTGTTATTAAAACCTTGAACTAGGACTGTAACATTGCCTTTGAGAGGTTATGGTGCTGTCTGAAGGAAAAGTTTATTCCAGCCAAATCTGTTGTGTTTAAAGAATATCTGCAAGTTGACGCAGTGTGCTAGGGATATGAATAGAAAGTTTTTGTCCCAAAAATTTGTCTATATTGCATAAAAAGTTTGATCCTATTTTGAAACTGCCTAAAATGCTTGCCAAGGAAAAAATTTAAGTTGTATATGCTGAGAAAGATCTGTTTATTCTAAGGATGCTCAGGCTTGGTTTTTTGAAAACAGAGTCCCCCCCGAACTTAGGCAATCTGCGTACCGAGCCGAGCCAGCTTGGTACTTTCACACATCCTCGGAACTGAAATTGAGGCAAAACATCATCTGATTTCACGAGTTTTGGATTCCATAAGTACCGCCCTCCACGGAGATCCGGCGCCATTTCACAGACAGACACAGAAGGTGTAGCAGCGTTCTTGGCAGTCTCCAGTGCCGTTGCTCAGGGTCATTGCTCATACAGAAACAGGATGGGTGGCAGTGTTCTTGTCACTCTCCAGTCACATTGCCGAGTGCCATAGCTCACACAGAAAACAGGAGGGGTGGCAGTGTTCTTATCAGTCTCCAGTGGCAAAGCTGTGTGCCATTTCTTATAGAGAAACAGGAAAGGTGGCAGTGTCCTTGTCACTGTCCAGTCATGTTGCTGAGTGCCATAGCTCACACAGAAAATAGGAGGGGTGGCAACCAAAACCAAAACACGTGGGTCAGTAAACATCTCTAGTTTATTCCATTAAACTAAATACTAAGTGAAGATTGTGTTCCTTACACTGGGAATCATGTATTGTGCAGGATTACTGTTTCTTGCACCAAGTCATCTATGCATATGCGTCAAGTCCATTACTGATTTCATCATTTACAAGTTAATAAGCTTGACGTGTCCAGCTGAAACCTGACATTGACCCATGGATTACAATTTGCCCCTGGGGGTTCAATCTATTGTAAAGTGACCCTAGTCTACAGTCATTTCTTCTAAAACATCTAACCTGATCAAATTGTAATAACTCTTGTTGCATCTCTAATAACTTTTGTGTGATAAGTATAATCTGTATAATTGACCTCAAAGTCAATTGTGATTGATTTGTCTAGATAATCTGCTGCTAAAGCAATTAGTGTAATTGTCTAAGTAATCCATTAGCAACAGGTTGTCTTTCAAAAGTATTTATGAAGTAAAACCAATTTCACTGAAGCACTAGTGCCTCACTTCCCAGTGAGAAATATTTATTCAGTGACCTATGTGTTGTAGTAATTTGTGCTTGCATATTGCTGATATTGCTTTTTTCCCCTTTATTTCTTTTTCTGGAGAAAAATAAATGAAGTTTATCTGGACATTTTCTAATTTGGACTTATGGCACAAATAATGGTGAGTATGTACACATCCATCCACATGTTGGATATATGTATATAATGATTTTACAGCACATGTTCCTAGGATATAATTTTTCTTCCATGGAATGTTCTCCAGAACCTGTAAAATGTTGGTCATGTCTTTAAGGTGACCTAGTTGTGTCTTTAACAACTCCTGCAAGAAGGAATCTATATATCTGGATATGATTGAATTAATACCAGATACAATTCGACGTCCAGGAGTATTATGGATATTCTTAGTATTTTCAGTAAATGGTAAAACACTGGAACTTTTGGGTTATGATACCTACATGTAGGACTTCTTCAAGCAGATCTTGAAGTTCCCTCTGAAATTTGTTTGTAGGGTCCTAATTCAATTTCTCATATGTATGGGTCCAGATTATTCTAGATAATCCTTCTTGTCTATAATCACTATTCCATCCCCTTTATCCACAGGTTTAATGATAAATTCGTCATTGTTCTTCAATGGCTTACACATGAGAAATTGAATGAGCAGAATTGAAGCACAACTATCTTTGGTACAAAGAGCAGTTCTACAAGCAGATCATGGAAACTGCAATGGGAACGCGTTTTGCACCAAGTTGGGCAAATTTGATCGTAGCCAAATGGGAAGATGATCATATTTGGACAAATAATCCACAGAATTTAAGATAATGCAAAAGCTACATAGATGATGCATTTTTTATATGGGATGGCGACCAACAAAGTCTTCAAGAATTCCCGAAAGACATCAATCAAAATTAGTGCAACATCAAATTCATGACAGAAACCAGTCAGAAATAAGTTTTCTTTCTGGACTTATTAATATATGTAGAGGATGGTGTAATCAAAACTATGACGTACACCAAAGAATTTGATTGCAACCATTTCTATTAGCCTCAAGTAATCATCGCAGAAAATGGATCCATAGCACCCCAAGAGGACAATTTAGAAGATTTAAAAGGGATTGTACAAGTGATAAAACCTTTGAAAAACAAGGCATGAACCTAATGAAAAAAATCCTAGAAATGCATTATAATGGAAATAAGGTGAATAAAGCACTGGAAGAATTCAAAAGAATAGACAGAAGCACACTCCTTACTTATAAGGACAAAACATCTCAGGAATCATCAGAAGTTACCTTTATTATCCAATATAATAGCAATGTGACGGGATTGGAAAACATCATTCAAAAACATTGGCACATTCTGGGGTTAGATGAGGATAGTTAAAAGTTCATGCCCGAAAGACCTAAGATTATTTATAAACATGCCAAAAATCTGAAAAAAAAACTTAACAAAGAGCTGTATTTCTTCCCCCAGAAATAGAAATGAAGGAAAGAAAAGAGCAATGTTTCTATCATTGTCTAAATTTCAGAGCATGCAAAATTACTTGACTGATGTCTACCAAACCAATCATGACATTTAAGTCAAACTCAAATAAAAGAGGTTTCCATATAAAACAAGACATTAATTGCAATTCAGAATAAGTGATCTATTTACTTGACTTCCAAGTGGCATGCAATATATTTGAAGAACCAAAAGACCTCTCAATGTATGGATAGCTGACAACGTCTATAACATCAAAAAGGGGTTATAAAACATAGGGCCTGATTCATCATGGCATGCATTCTGAGCGCAAAGCACATTCAGAATTATATGCACCTATTTAGGCTTTGTGCTCATCCGAGTTCATCAAGGCATGGATCTCTAGACACGTGCCCTGTTGAATTCAGGTGCAGGGCTGCTCTGTTTAGCCCTACTATACAGGACGTTGCATGTATGCATGTACCGGTCAGCTTCTGCAGAGCAGGCTCTATTTTGTGCTAATATAAAGATTTTTTTAAAACAAATGCATGGGGTCCCCCCTCTTAATGATATCTAATGATTTTAACCCTTGTGCTACCAGCCAAGTCCTGGTAGTTGCAAAATCAGCGAAAAACCAGCACTAGGCCAGCCAGCTGAGGCAGGTGCATTATAGCACGAATTGGCTTGCATTCACGGCCATATCTGCGTTCTGGCATGCATAGAGTAATTTTACGTTTGATACGGTCAAAAATCGGCAGATTTGTACCGTGATGAATCAGGCCCATAGTGGTTTGGACCATTTCCTCATGACACACACAATGGAGATCCCAAATACCTTACATTTTTGGGAATTGAATATGTTCCCAAATTCTGGAGGGGAGGAGTCTTTTTGGAAAAAAAAATCACAAAAGCGGATATATGAATGTAAAACCTTGGTTCCCTTAAATCTTCATGTGGACTTTGATCTGGGGTCTTTACTAAGGGTTTAGTATGAATAAAAGAATGAACCTCAATTACATAAAACAAATGTTACATATAGATGGCTTCTTTCCATATAGACCAGAGACTATTATAAGCTATCTATGATATATAGTCTAAAGTTTACACACATTGGGCCTGATTCATTAAGGAAAGTAAAGCAACAAAAACTAGTAACTTTGCTCCTTGGGCTGCACTACACCAAATAAACACAAATTGCAGCTGCAAAGCAGGGCCAATTGCTAGCCCCTAATCAAAAACAACCACAGACCAAATAAAAAAGGCAGCGCTGAATAGTGATATATATAGGTGTGGCTTAACTAGAAAAATCAAAGGTAACCATGGCAGGATACATAAAAATAGAGATAGTAGTACATAAAAAAATATATTTTTATTGTCTCGAATATAATACATAGGCTTCATAAATTGGTAAATTGAAACCGAACATTTAAAAAACACTGGGACTAAAAGCTGTATAAATGAAATCACAAATGGAGTCTATAAACAGACTAAATTGATGAGTATGTCCATGTAACTAGTAAATGTATGGTAGTTCATATTAAGATATAATCACAATAAAATCCCTCCAAGATATCCAGCAAATCGGCCCATAATTTAAAAGATATATAGCAATCAAAGAAATGCTGCTATATTAATGGTATTCCACATCCAGATCCTGATGGAATATCACTGGCAAAGGACTTGCATAGAAAATAAATTATATAACTCACTTAATTGTCTCAGTGGTTCCAATGCTGCAGCTCCCAGCTTATCACTTCGTACGGGTGCTCTGTAAACAACCGTCGGAGAACATTACCCAAAAGCACAGCAGTATGTTTCCTCGTTGTCAGTGACGTTAGTATTAGCAAAGGTGAGTAGGTCTTCACATGGAAAAAACTGTAGACATTGATTTCAGCTTTGGTAGCAAGTTCCAATTAGATAAATTAGGGCACATAAATCCTGGAGGGAAAAAAACTGGTACCAGTGTAAATATAAAATGAGTCCAATATCAGATAACTGAAGCAGCAATCCCAGTGTAAAATAACTGACACGTTTCGTCTGTTGAACCCAGACTTTATCAAAGATAAAACCATGTTGCATTGAGTGGGAGGCAAATTTAAAATGTGCTGGCAGATTTATACTTGGGATAAAGCATGTTCTAGATCAACTTTAAAATTCAGTGTACAAATAAAGCTATAAAGTATTTGTGTTCTACATGAAAAAACAGCCAGTATTTATCTTATGTGCAAAATAATAAGCTAATTGCACCCCTTGCATTGTAACATGTTTTTGTCCAGAAGAAAACTTACTTATTGTTCTACCTTACTTTCCTTAATAAATCAGGCCTATTGTCCATTAATATGAAACATTGGCACTTGATAATATTTTATATATACTCTATAACAATCCTCTCCTATAGAGAGGGGATGACGATACTGAGTCACTTTTTATTTAGTTTTTATCTTATTTTGATTTTTTGGTAATATCAATAAAGTTTTTAGGGAAGAAGGATATAAATAGCAACTTCCGTCTTTCCACTGTATCCTTGAAAAAGTCCGTAAAGAACGAAACATGTAGGGTCTATTATTAATTTAAACACTGTGAGGCATTGCGGGAGAGTGCTACTTTCGCGTTCCATGTGCGGTTCATCAACCGCGAACATCGGAAGTAGCACTCTCTATACAACCCGAACACCCGAAGACAGAAGCAGACCATCCAGCAACTACAAGCTAGGGGTAAGAACAGGGCTCAGAACTTTACTCTATTCCCCAGCCACAGTAATTGCCGCCGTTCCGCAAAGATTCTGCAAAAGATCTATAAACATTACATCAAAAAGCACTATTTTTAGTGTATATATTTGGGTTGTTTTTATGTGGTTTATAGATTGTGCCAATGACGTCATATCAACATACTGTTCCTATTTTAGATACGTATACCATTTTTTTAAAATATGTGATTGTTTATGTATTCTTATTAGAAGCAAACTTGGATGTAATAAAATTGCACCAATTTATTGTCAGCTTACCATTAATGTAGGAACCTGTTAGGAACCCCCACAGCCAGCAACACAAAACCTGGAGTCTGCTCAGAAGTCTGGTTTTCGCTGGAGCCCCTAGTGGTGGGGGACAAACTTGGCCGCAGACAGCCGAGGGTCGTGAATTGTGCGCGGACTGGGGAGAACCCAGCGATAGCAGATGGGAGTAATAGCAGAGTGAGGTCAGGCAAGGGTCGAGGCCGGCAGCAAACAGAATATCCAGGACACGAACCGGAGTCAGAGGTCACAGGCAAATCAGCAGTGTAGAAGTCCAGGCAAAGAGGTCAAAAGGGCACAGGCAATCAAACGGAGTCAGGAATCAGGCAAAAGGTCAGCAACGAAGAATCAATCCAAAAAGGTACAGCAACCAGGAACACAAGCAGGCTAGTCAGCAGAAGCAGGAACTATAACCGGCAGGGAAGGATTGCCCCTCCCTGCTTTAAATACAAGTACTGGCCAATAGGAAGTGCCAGAGGCACAGGAGTTAAGTGGCCAGCTGTTCCTTCTTAGTTTGCGCACGCGCCCGGCTGCCCTGGATGCCGGGACGCGGCGCTACACAAGGGGAGTGTTCTGGCTTGGCAACGGTCGGGGTAAAGCGGAAATGACGTCCCGGTCGTCATGACGACGGCCGGGACGTCCAGCAGCAGACGGGAGCGAGTCGCGGCGGTGCCCAGAGCTGCCGCGGCTCGTAACAGAACCTACTACCTATTATATTTTTCTGTAAAGTAAAAATTAGTAAATATATATTACATGGACCAGGGCTGGCACTAGCATGTCTGTTGCCACCCTGTAAAAAATTAATTTGTGCTCCTCCTTTTTTATAAATTATTTGTTCATTCAATAATGTTTTTTTCTTTTAATACAACTCATATAATAAACTATAATAATGAGAGTAATACAAATAAATACATTAAACAGGAAACATTTTTTGTTCTATGAATAACATAAATGAAGAATATGTATCCACTTCTTCATCACATTGTGCCCTCCTTCACATTGTGCCCCTTCATCATCACACTGTGCCCCCTTCATCACGCTGTGCCCCTTTATCATCACACCGTGCCCCCTTCATCATCACACTGTGCCCTCCTTCGTCATCACACTCTGCCCCTCCATCATAACACTATGCCCCTGTCGAAGTCAGCAAATTGGATAAAGTCATTTCAATTAAAGTCTAGCAAACTTGGTTGTCTTTGTCTGAAAAGATGCGTACGGTACGCTATGACGTACAAGGGCACGCTACGGCGTGAAAGGGCATACGCATCCACTACACGTGGCAGCAACAGTAATTGGTCTTTTACCATACATTCGCACAAACACGCATACTTATAAAATAGTACACATTAATGGTAGTTGCAACACATAGTCAGTTATGTCGAAATATAGTAGTATTTATATGTTATATCAGAGTTACATGCATATTAGTGAAATACACAGAACGGGTTAAAGGAATAACATCATGAGTGGTATCATAATGAACCTTGTTACATATCCTACTGTTTGGTTCACTCTGCGAGGGAATCGCAGAGTGTATACACAAGTTATGAATGATAGGGAATTATGAACTACTTAAGACTAAGGAATCCTGGCGGGAAGAGCCGAGCATACCCCCTGGAGAGGTGACCCCCTCCTTTGGATTCCTTAGGATGAACCAGCCAATGATTGACGACCCCTTGGACATTCCTGAGACCCGGACCAATAGATGCAAGCTATACCATCTTCATTGTATTACTGTATTTGATTGTGTATATAAGCAGCAGCCTCACATCCAGTGTTCAGACATCTTGTCCCCAGACTTCAGGATTGAATGACTGCACTGGATCCAGAGCGCCTGCGATAAGTAACGGCTGTATTTATTATTACTTCGCTTGAGCATATTATTCTACTATTTGCGAATAAATCTTTGTGCGTTGGAAACACAACTCGAGGTTCGACAATCGTTATTGGTTAGCGACAATACGCACATAACACCCCCTTTCATCATTACACTGTGCCCTCCTTCATTATCATACTGTGCCCACTTCATTATCACACTGTGCCCCCCTTCATTATCACACTGTCCCCTCCTTCATTATCATACTGTGCCCTTCATTATCACAGTGTGCCCTTCTTCATTATCACACTGTGCACCCCTTCATTATCACGCTGTGCTCTCCTTCATTATCATACTATGCACCCCTTCATTATCACACTTTCCCCTCCTTCATTATCACACTGTGCACCCCTTCATTATCACACTGTCCCCTCCATTCTTTACTTACCTTTCTATGACCTTCTCTTCTTCTGTCTTCTTCTCTTCCTGTTCTGTCTTTTATTGGGTGCTGGAGAAGGTTGTATGCAATCCTTAATAAATGCAACTTTTACAGTATTATTTAATGCTCCTTGTGTCTACATGAGAAAGCAGTTAACTATTGTCCAACTTTATGTTACCAAGGAAGAGTTAACTTAAAAACTAGCTACAGATTGTAACTGGTTAGTAAAACTAGGATCTGTTGTCCAAATATGCTAATAAGATATGATTGCATTCAGCTGGAATAAACGTTAAAGTCCAAGCTGACTATAAAAACAAACAAAAGGATTTAGTCTGGACAAGTGGTCTCTCATATGGTGATCTCAGAGCCATCATCCACCATAGGATAGAACAAGATATTAATCAACCTGACTCTGCTATAAATGACCTTAATTCAGGCAACATTATTTCTGACCCTGATAAAACTGACCTCCCTACTCACAAAGCTCCATTAATTCCAGTGCTTCAACTTTAGTCTTTGACATCCTCTATCCAAGAATAGGCCCCAGAAGAGCATGAGGGAGTTGGGGTCTCAAGGGGCATAAATAGACCACTGATTACACACAATTGAAGATTTCACTCTCAGGAATCTCACATTGAACCCTAGTAAAATCAGTGACCACAGTAAAGTATTATGTAAATAATTTGTCCTCACAGTATCCTGGATTTGATCTCTTTGTGGAATGATTTTAAAATGTCTAATAACAGTGAGAAAAGTCCACATTATGACCCATATGTGGACTTCAGTGACGGAGTTCAGTGACCAGACAGCGATCAAGGCAACAGGCAACAGGAACCAGTACCCGGGCAGAATCCAGAAGTCAGACAGCGGTCAGGGTCACAAGCAAACAGGCATAATCCAGCAATTAGTCATTTGTTATTTGTACTTCTATAGTTCTTACAATTTTAAAATATTTTGTTTTTATCATATAATATGCATCTGCATATTCTTGCAACTAGAATGTGATTACTTATACATTATATAATGGGACTTGACTTATAGGAAATAGCTTACTCTAGTTTTTAATGCAAGCTTGTTAGTTTGGGAGATATATAAGATATTCTATTCAGTATGCTATGCCCATTATTACATCAATATTATATTATCACTATTTTCACTATTTGAATGGACCTATATTAGGTACTTAGTACCGATTATCTCATCTAATTTGAGGACAACAAATCAAAGCCTAGGTCTATCACAATGTGGCTGGCTCCACATAAGAAACAGGTGCCCCATAACTCATCAAATCAACTACCTATCAACCAGCAAGCATTTAAATCGAGGTTCACTAGTGCATCAACATCTCCGTGAGAAAGGCCCTATAGCGGGATAAAACGCCTTGCAGGCTAACTTTGGATTTTATGATATGGACATTTATGGATTACCGTGAGCAGTGTGGTGGAAACCATTCGGACCACACACCACTCATCGGGAGTGCTTATAAGGATATCTTGGCCACTGCAAGAATGAGTCCTTTTATTCTTTCCCGGATTATTATTCAGACCACACATCATCATCATCATCTATTTATTTATATAGCGCCCCTAATTCTGCAGCGCTGTACAGAGAACTCATTCACATCAGTCCCTGCCCCATTGGAGCTTACAATCTAAATCCCCTAACATACACACACAGACCTAGAGCGAACTAAGGGCAAGTTAATAGCAGCCAATTAACCTACCAGTATGTTTTTGGAGTGGGAGGAAAACGGAGCACCCGGAGGAAAACCACACAAACACAGGGAGAACATTCAAACTCCACACAGATAAGGCCATGGGTCGGGAATCAGACTCATGACCCCAGTGCTGTGAGGCAGAAGTGCTAACCACTAAGCCACAGGTCTTTAAACACAGGTTACAGCCGGAGAACGAGAGGCAGGCTTTAGCCTAATTATAATATACATTGTTACGGACAAAGCTGCAAACACAATCGATTCAAGATCATATGAGGTACAGTCCTCGGGGTTCACTTACCTATGAACATATCGATAAGTTTACATCTTCACCATACGTTTCTTATTACTTTCAGTAGTGCAATTCTGTGTCGCACTTATATCCACTTGTTATTACATACGCTTATTAATACATCTACCACTTATACACGTTTTTCTACTATTGGCAGACTCCAGCCAGGAGTTATGGCATGATCTTCATATATGTGCACGGACTTTGTAGACTTGTGATATGCCGATAAGGTAAACATATATGTATTGGAAGATTCTGTATTTGTGTTTTACATGCATATATATAGTTATTGGTAATCTGCATCTTATTTATCTGTTTATTTCTAGACTGAGAGGTCCAGACTGTACACAGCCACGATTCAGTTGCCACTAAGGTATATGTATGATGTGTTCTTTTAACTAGCACGTCTATACATGGTTAGTTTTCTATAATAAAATCTTATTTTTGATAACAGATTTTGTGTATACTAAACTACATTTGCAAGTATAAATAGTCTATTGGTAACATTAGATTATATAGATGCGCGCTGGGAATTGTTTGTCTATATTGTTGATTGTCTAGAGAGAGGGGGTTGCTCTAGGTCCCAAGCAGCACGCTGAAATTGTTTATATTTTAGGTAGTGCATTAATTAATTTGGATTTTAGAATGCAGTAATCGGGCTGAGGTCACCCTCAGGATGCTGTAATCAGATCCTGAATGTGCACGCGCACCCAGCTGTCAAACTAGCTGGGCCTTGGCGGTGAATGTCAGAAGCGTCGAGGCTGTTGCCTTGGTGACAGCCGGGGCGCATGGGAAGAAGTGATGTCCCGGTTGCCATGGCGACGGCTGGGCTGTAAGACCCTAGCAGAAAGTGAGCCGCAACGGCTATCACAAAAGCCGCAGCTCGTGACAGCTACTGGTCTTGTTCAGCTGAATGAACAGTACCAGTTCTCTGAACATGGATATCAAAGATATAATCAGATCATTATCGGACCATATGCTCATTTAGTGCCTCAAAGGTGCCAATATCAGGTTAGTTGTCTGATATTGCAGCATGTGTGGCTATAAATTAATTTTCTTCTGCCCTATTCTTATTCCTTAGTGGGGGACAAAGCTGAGGTTGAAGGATTGGCAAAGGTAGAATCATGATTTACAGTCAAACAAAACAAATCTTCTTCAAAGCACAAGTAGATAAATTCTAAAAAAAATTTGCTCCTACAAAGGTTTGGTAGAACCAAGGCTCTTTATAAAAGCTACAAACAGGTGAGATAAATTGTTTTGATTGAATTGATCTTTTCACTGACTGCAGAGTAAAAGCTGTGCAGTAGTCCAGGTGATATGACTAGCTAGATTATTGTTCTTAGCAGAGTGCTGATTACAGGAATTGAGAGAAGGTGTTTTTAGCTGTCATTGTGAATTGTTTTCTGCTACTTGTCATCTGGAGCTAGTATTATGAATCCTCACAGTAATTGTTTTCAGAAAGCTGTCATTTAGAGCTAGTTCTATGAATCCTCACACTTATAAGTGTCTTGAACCTGTGTCTTTTAATTTGTTCCTGACATGTCCATTAGACTAGATGATTTGGCACCAACTAACCTACTATGCAGAGGTATCAGCACTGAGAGTTCACATAGACATAGGTCTGTGTTCCAAGTAATATGCTGCAGCTGGAGAGCAGTAGTGTAGCATTGTCTGTAGTTTATAGTTCACCTTGTCAGTGATGCTTTGGGTTTTAGCAGTTTTGTGACCCCCAATACAAGGAACTAATTACAGCATTCACTTTTGAGCACAGCAAGTTGTGTGACTGGTACCCAGAGTTTGGCATAAGTACATTACAGAGATGCATTGCAAATGGCTGGCACCTCTGTGAAACCATTCTTGAATAAGTTCCTGAAGACAGGGGAGCACAACATGAGGTACGTTGGCAAATAGCCCATTGGTTTTTGTGGCTCGCTGGACTAAACCAAGTTACTTGCCATGGGCAAGTCACTCACTCACCCATCAGAAGTACTGCACCAGCCACAATGTTCAGAAAGAGAGAATGCATTACTCACTTTAGTGCTGACAACCACAGAATGCATGTTTGGCAGCACAGTATGAGAAGTAAGCAGATCATCTCTCGCCCCCTCTCACCAGGACGTGTAGCTCTAATAGCTAAATCCTGTGCTAATAGAGTTGAATATCTTTCCGTCTCTGAACCAATCACTGTACAGAGCATGGAAGACACTGAATGCTATGTGTCTATTATTGATTGTTATTTCTGTAATTAGCAGTATTTAGTAGAAAGCGTAGAAATATTACTGGAGACAGCAGGAGGACATTGTGTAATTCGTTAGATTTTAAGGTGTGTGTAATGGTTACTGTAGCCAGTGGAGTACATCCTGTAATACATTATCTTTGAGTTTAGTGGCATTTGTGAGGTTATTAAAAAGCATAGTTTAAAGTATTAGGAGAACTTTTTTCATGAGTGTATTAATGTAGAACAGTATTGGAGAATCAGCTAGGTTTGGAAAGACACATGAGCCCCCCTCTACAAAATGATTTTTCAAAATATTGGTCTCAAGAAAAACAGAAAAATAAATAAAGATAAACAACAAGAATATTTAAATATTTACCTACAATTGATTGGATCTCTACTGCAGTGCATTGGGTCTCTAATGGTAATGCTATGGTTCTCCACTAGGGTTCTTGTGAAACACCATGGTGCATCAGCAGTGAGGCGTGGAAGCAACATGAAAGGTCAATATATGGCAGCAGCATGAATGTGGAGAGGAGAGAATAGATGGATATTGTGAATTTCCAAGGAAGAGAAAGCGGGAAGGTTCCTGGTGTATGACTCAGAATGTGCAGAATGGAGAAAGTAGAATGCCTACTTGTGAAGATACCGGGTTTATCTGGCCCAATGCTACCCACTTCACTCTGGCTGGCCACCCACGGGTGCCTTCCTATGCCAGGGAAGCCTACCCAGTACCTTCCAGTATTCGTATAGTCACTCAGTCAAATGCAGTTAGTAAAATACAACAGTATATTTATTGTCATAGAAACAACACTCGAATATTATGTACACACATAAATAAATGACAGGCAGGTTTACCACATCATCTGTCCCTTACCCCACTAGTTTAAGTAGTTACAGTCACCTGGCTGTCCAGACTGCACGACCCATGGATCACTCTCAGCTGCATATATAGACTCTGGTAGGGAACGACAACTAAAAAAAAACAGATCTTGCACTCTTCATGAATGAAATTCCAGAAAGAACACCCCCTCCCCCCTGGAGTGCCTCCTTATATCTCAGGTCTAATTTCCACAGTCTTTCCCCTCCCTAGGAAAACCCCTGGGTCTATTCTTCTAAACCATTGGTCAGTGCTGGACTAGGGGGTTTGGAGAGGGGAGTGAAGATGAGCTGTCCTTCTACAGAACCTCCCCTGTTAGATGGCCTGTCTGGACTAGCTGGTGAGAACAATGGACACTAATTAGTTTTCCCACTCCAGCACCTGGCAACCTGATCCCTACCCATAATCCCCCTGGCTTCACTTTAAAGACAATGAATAACCTTACTGCAAGTCATCAATATATAATACACAATATACATATTTACATTGAGCTACAACGTCCCCTTAGCCACATGTAATTGGACAATGCAGTTGTAGTCTGGTGAGCTGGGGAACAAAAGAAAGGGCTATAAAAAGTACTTGCTATAATCCACATTATGTGAGAAACAAGAAACAGAATGGTTAGTGTTATCACACTCGTTTTGTCACACTACTCCACCACCTTCCCTATTTCTCTATTTCCAGGTCTTGGAGTGTGGCTGTGGAAGTTTTCTTGTGCAGGAGAGAGCTGCAGGGGATGTAGAGTCAGAGGAGGTACACCAGATTTCTGTAATGGCATTGAGTTTCATGGATTTTGAACTGACATCATAATGGATGGATATGAGTTCCTTACAAACAGATCTTCCAAATGCACAAGAGAAGAAGGGTAGTAGTGGACATATGTGAATAAGGTTGGAGGGATTGGAAGTACGAGTTAAATGAAAAGTTTTAGGGTGGGACAAGGAGCATGATCAGATAGTGGGAATTGCACAGGACACAGTGTGGGTCAGATGTAACCAGCAGCCATGAGAAGGAGCAGGTCAAGAAAGAGGACATCTGAAAAAAGAAACAAAGAGCTGAACTGAATTGAGGTGCACTATGTAGTCCATTGAATTTTTTTAAAATCAAATCACTAGTGTAAAAGAAAGAGGACATGGAAGGATCCTTTGTGGGTATGAGGTTAGTTTCTGCTTTTGGGGGCAGAAAACAATAACAATTCATGGATATAAACAAGCGAGCGGGAAGTACTGAATGAGATATAATAATAGGGGAGAGTATGAGGGAGGGAGAATAGGATGCTGGAGAGAGAAGAGGAGTGCAAAGCCATAATATTGGTAATTATAGCTTTACCATAATGACTGTAAATGTCCATTGAGTTTTTGTTTAATAAAACTAGAAGGTCATTTAAGGTTTTAGGACGTAGAAGTTTGTTTACACCAATATTAAATGAATGAAACTCATTCTGGACACAGTTCTCACTAATGGAAAAATCAACAATCAAGTGTTAATCGTATCAACAGTCCACAACTGCTGTTCCGCGACGCAACTAGCATTCTTACTGTTTAATCCAAAATTATGATGTGTTACATCCTGCTGTTACATAGACTAACATCTGAAATGTCTGGAGAGCAAATATTTGCTCTAAACATATGAAGCAAAGTTTTGCAAAATGTTAACAAATTTCACTATGGTAGAAGTTTGAAAAATGTATGGATTTTACAGCTGTTACTTAATGACTGCCAACACAGAACTCGGCTTTGGAAGCCATCCGACTCTTGCATTCATACATTTTTGTCACATTCTCAACTGAAAGTATGAATATTTTAGTCTTTACAGTCATAGTGTGGATCGTTATATGGCTGTCGCATACTTGTGTGGAACTTTTGAATGGGGGTTTAACCTTTTACTACAGGCTGACTAGCTATCCCTTTCGGAAGATGTTGGTTGCTGTCTAAAATTATTTCTTGAAATAGATTTTATTTACAGTGGGTAGAAGTACTCTTTGTAGATAAACAATTTTTTTTTTAGAAAATTACATATTGTATTAACATAAAGAATATAGGGTTTCTTTTCTACATTAGAGGTATGATAATTTATTTACAGTTTTAAAGGATGGATAAACACCAAACTATATGATCTCCTCTCTCTTCATCTGCTCCATTTAGTCACAGATTAGATAATATTAGGGTTCGCATAGAATAATCTTATAGCAGAGCTTGGTAGAATGTAATTTCTAGGCTTCAAATGTGGATGCAGTGGCGGAACCACCGTTAATGTGGCAGGTGCAGTGCATCAGGGCCCATGGATGTAATGGGACCCGCTGCATGACAGATGCAGAGAGTCAGGGGCCCCGGATCCCTCCTCCCCGCCTCTCTGCACCGGGGCCTACAGCTCACTAGTTCGGGATCCTGTGGGGTCTATTTATGAAGCTAGATAAAAGGAAATGCACACCTTTGAGGACAATTTTTATTTATATATTAAAACCTAATTTAAATCCACTAGCATCAGTCCAATTGTGCAACGGTGGGATTTTGCACCAATTCACCCTCCCCCTCCGCAAAGCAATAGAACTGGAAATGTTTTGCTTGTTTCAACACTCTGGGCTAGATTTACTAAGCTGCGGGTTTGAAAAAGTGGGGATGTTGCCTATAGCAACCAATCAGATACTAGCTTTCATTTATATAGTACCTTCTACAAAATGACAGCTAGAATCTGATTGGTTGCTATAGGCAACATCTCCACTTTTTCAAACCCGCAGATTAGTAAATCTAGCCCTCTGTTTCAAATCTATAACATCTGGTTCCAAGGGTTTACCTGGATGGGGTACTTTTTTTCGGCTGTAATAATCCCGATAAGAGTTAGTCTGACATAAATATTCCGAATTGTATCAGCCCAACAAGGATTAAATATAGACTTACCATATAACTGACATAGAAGTTTTCCTACACGCTTAATTACACCAGATATAAAATGTGACAGTGTAAAATCTCTCCATGAAGAAATGATGTCAGTTAAAATGGCCAGAGTGAGATTGACAGTTTTAAAGCGCAATGGGCGGACCCAATGCCTGGATTACATTATACAGGCGTTGCCTGGCCATTTGAAGAAAGTAGAACTGTGTGGTAGTGAACCCCACATATGACAAGATTCAGAGATGCTCCAGCCAAGCTGCAGTGTCTCACTATACTGAAAACTCTACATAGGCATATAAATAAGCCGGTTTGTTTTCTTAAAGTGTCCTGTAAAAATGACAAAAGAATAATTAGGGGGAAATCATCATGTGCCAAGCAGAAGTAAGTGCCCCATGCTACCACAGCTTAAGGTGTCTGTTTAGTATAATAGGCTAAAGAATGTAAACATATTGGGCCCGATTCATTAAGGAAAGTAAAGCAAAGAAAATGAGTTTGAACCTTGGCAAAACCACGTTGGATTGGACGGGGAAGTACATTTAAAATGTGAGGACAGATATATAATTGGGGTAGAGCATGTCCGAGATCAACTTTTAATGTCAATGTAAAAATAAAGCTATCAAGTATTTGCGTCCTACATGAAAAAAGAGCCAGTATTTTCCATATATGTGAAATAATAAACTAATTTGCACCCATTGCATTGCAACATGGTTTTGCCAAGGTACAAAGTTACTCATTTGTTTGCTTTAATTTCCTTAATAAATCAGGCCCATAGGTTCTGCAACTGCGTCCATCTAGGATAGTTCTGATTACTTCCTCCCTAGAAGGTGTGTGGTCAAACCTATGATACGGTGGTTCAAATGGACCATGTCATTCAGCAGCCAAATACACAGCAGTTGACTGTGTAGCTTTGAAGGAAGCCCAATGAACCTATTAATGGCCCAAGGAACAATTGCCCTCTGACCTTCTTACCATGTTTTAGATGACCTCTAGATTCATTTTTGAACACACCAGATGGACCAGGCTGATGTAGAACATTGTCTCTATGTTATTCATCATTGCAGTATCTTTTTAGTTACCTGCTACCGTTTTAAGATTTGTTTTATGTCTTCATTTGTTCCATTGTGTTCATTATTACAATTTCTGCTTGAATTACTTGTACTTGCAGGCCATTTATCTTACTATAAAAATACCATTATGAGTTTTGAAATGCTTTCTATGTGTTTTCAATTCTGCATTTTGGTTAAAGATAATTTAAGGCCAAGGCACGAGTTGCACAAGGAAACATATGTTTTATTCATTGAGAACTCTTTATTAATGATATACCAGATGTAATGCTAATATCCGTGAAGCTATCTTATAATCTGACAGTAGCCTTGGCAGCAATAAACTCAATTTGTGGCTCACGTAGGAAAGCTTTGGCACATTGAGACTTATAGCAATACTGTATATTCCTACAACCAATTATCCATCTGATGAGTTATACAGACATTGCCAGAATGCCTGATTTGCAATCTTTATTTATCCAGTAAAAAGTGGTACCTAGCAACAAGCTTTTCTTATATCTCCGAACTCACTGCTTTTAATTTATTTTGTCAGTAGTACTTGACATCTAAATTTGGATTTTTCTGGTTAGTTGAAGATTGGAGTCATTGCCTTAATCTCACATTTAACTCTTGGATAACTTTCCAGCCAATCGTTCAGCTCCATCACCTTATATATCATAGAGAACCATATACAAGTCACGCTCCTTCCAGGGTATTATAACGTTGAAGGAACAGTGGGAAAAAGCACAAAAGAAAGTCCGTAACGGTCAATCAGGAAAACTTGGAAGAGCAGATAGATCAAGGTTGCCTAGCTGGTGGTCTGTAAGTCATATGCTTTTCTTTAAGGTTGGGTGGTAGCCTCTCACTTCCCTAAGGGCCTCCAAAACTTCTATTGTATGACATAATTTTCTATTTATATATCCTGCCTTGAAAAAGCATATTTTGTCGTATTTGTTTTATCCATGAAAAGCTTGGACAGCACTGAGACAGACAAACAGCACTGCAATGGGAAGGATTTAAGGGTCACCTATCTACCTTACTATAAAGTTAACTACATTTAAAAAATAGTGGCTGATAAGCCAGCATGTAAAAATTCCATAATGTCTATTCAAGATTGGCTGATGCAAGCTGGGAAAAGATATGTAAAAATGACATGACGTAGTACCCAAATTTATGCAGAGATTAAATTAAAAGCAAGGTAACATTTTTATATCTACTAAGACAATGCTTATGACACCTCACTGGGCTCTTTTCATCTGTGTATATCTAGCGAGAAGACAAGAAATGGGCAGTGCTACCACTGGCAACCTAAATACACAGAGGTTTACAGGTACTTGTAGTAACCACTTTATAAATTGAAAGTCAACTCTGTTCTTTATGTAACACCCCATCACTGTGGCCCTAAGTGGGGTGTTGCAGATTTGCTGTGTGTATTTTACTCACTTTCTCTCTTGATGGCTCAGTGTCTCCATCCAAGTCTCCTCTGCTGCACTCTTTGGGGATGGAGGTAGCTTGTCCTACCAGGGGATAACTTGGGAGAACCCCTTGAATCCACACATACCTCTCAGGAATAACAGAACAGAGCATGTAAACATGCCCCATGGGGCATTTATCAAAGAGGAAAGGTATTGATTTGTATTTAACTGGTGGCAGGGTATAAACTGATTGAAATGTATAAAATGAAATCTATAGATTTACCAACTCCGCTCTCAATCAAAATAGCAATGCAACTAAGTTGAAAGACTATCAAACCAGCAAATTGTCAATCATGCTACTATGAAACACCTCTCCTTATTGAGATTATATGTCCCTACAGTCCTATCACACTGACCGTCACAATTTACCGCCCAAACTAAACCTGGTTGCCTGACAGTAATCACAGTTCAATGTCGTAGAACAGGGTTGGGTAAAAGATCACTTTGCAAACAAGATAGAATAGACTTTACTCTAATAAAATTGAATTAGATAGAACTTGGTCAGTACAGCCCTTAAAGATAACTATAGTATATTACATGAATAACACTTGGTATGGAGGCCATCACAGTTCAGTCACTAAATGCTGGGGCTGAAGGCTACTCTATAGGAGGTCCCTTGCACAGATCCCTTGTAAAACATGTCTCTCACTGAGGACACTTTCAGCAACTCTCAGAAAGCTCTTCCCCTCTTCTCTTTCCAGAACTCCTCTCTGACTGGACTCAGGGTGGTTTTGGTACACTGGGGTTGCTCCCCTCTATGTGTCTCTCTGTCTCAGGGATCACTCTCTCCTAATTTGGCTCCTCTTCATTCCATTCTGCCCTCTATTTATTGCCCCTCCTTCCCTAGTTTATGCTGGGGAGCTCTCCCAGCCAGCTCCACCTCCATTCTCAATACTCTCTTCTTCCTAACAACATAGGCAGCTCCATTTTGTCGAAGCCCGAGTTCAGTGGAGGTTACACTTTTTTTTAGTTAAAAAAGTCCTTCCCTTGTTCTCTTTTCCTTACTATTACTATACCGAATTATCTAGCGCCCAATCCTTGTCTATTCCAGACCACTGCACAGTGTTTTACAGATATTCAAATCTTTAGCACTAGATATCCCGTGATCTTTGCATAGTTAATTTCTGAGGGTAACTTATATATGTTTCCCAGTCATACAGCCCAGGCAATTGGGTGGAATAATATTTCAATTAGTTTACTTTGACAGTGACACCCCTATAACACACTCCCCAATTTAGAAGCATAGAGAGTCCTGCTATTATTAAAGTTACCTACAGTCCATACAGTTACCTTTTTATCCATCAATAAGAATATAATAGAGGTCATGACGTAAGTATAATACATATATAAGAAATCACTGTAGGCTGTTAAACTATTTTTACCTTTATCCTCCTGTCCTTCAACATGCAGCTCTTATTTTTACTTTTGGAGACACTCTACTAAGATCTAATCATGCGGCAGTAAAAATGTTTTCTGTCAGTTTTATAGCACTGTCCGTAAAAGCATAACTGCATATCAGTAGCCAAAACACCAGCCTGACAGTGCCAAGACTCTGCGGAATGAAATTTAGTAAACAAATAATATTTTATTTATCAATGTTCAGAAAATATATAGGCAGCATTGTATAAAACAAAATATTCAAACTCAGTTTCTGCCCAGTCGAACTTAGAAAGAGACAGTCGAGGTCATTCATGAAGGACACCTGGGGATATATTTACTAAACTACAGGCTTGAAAAAGTGGAGGCATTGCCTATAGCAACCAATCAGATTCTAGCTGTCATTTTGTAGAATGCACTAAATAAATGATAACTAGAATCTGATTGGTTGATATAGGCAAGAAATTTAGAAGTGACGGTATGGAAAATGTAATGGGAATGTAAGTGACAGGAATGTGATAGTGTTACAATGAAGGCAGTAGGAGAAGTGGCGGAATGGCATATCACTGTATACACCTACACTTCGATCACTGCCTAATAAACTGCTCAGTTAAGCCCCACTTATGGCTAAAATTAATCATGACCGACAGAACACTGAGACAGCCTTTATTGCATTTGACATGATACCCAATCTTTAAGCAGCTCCGAGCTGGTTGAAAATCAAATCATATTGCAGATTGGAAATCATCATCTTCATTTAATTATTTATATAACGCCACACATTCCGCAGCACGGCCGTTTGCCCCCTCTGCATATCCTCAAAAGGCCGTGAAAGTGCCTCGTCCATCCCTGTATCTCACTTGAATCATTTTGCACCACACAATGAAATCACACTTTTGCTCTGCATATCAAATGACATGAATGCTTTCATGCAATCCAACGTCTCTTCTGTCTTTGTAAGCTGCAGCTCCTCAACAAACACAGCCAAATTGCTCTGTAAACCTATACATCCCAGGTATAACCTAACTGGTGGGTTTGAAGCAGCTTTTTGAAAGCCCATTTTGCCCTTATTAAATGACATCTAGAGACTTATTCAAGGGCACATGAAGTTTACATTGTGATTTTACCTAAAATATAGCTATCAATACCTTTCTAATTGGAGCACAATGTTGCTGGAACCATATATTGTACATATTATATATAAAGAAAAGCGGAGAGATACAATTAAATGTTTAAAAAGGGGTGTTCAACAAGCAGGAGATTGTGCTCCCTATATTTTTACTATAATATTTGTATAATGTATCAAGCTGAGAGTTTTCCGGCAGGTTTGAAAAGGGGAGATGTTGTCTATAACAACCAATCAGATTCTAGCTATCATTTTGTAGAATGTACCAAATAAATGATAACTAGAATCTGACCAGGCCAAAAAACTCTTAGTTTGATACATTTACCCCCAGAAAGTTTTTCATAAATTCATTTAGTTATTACTATCATTGTTGTCACCATTTCTAGGTCAGTGCCATGTCAACTATCATGCTTTTATCATCAATGTGAAATTATTGTTCTGCATATACACCTAATACTGGCTTTTCAAAGTTGTCCTGTGTACAGGGCTGTCGAGGGTAATTCAGCCTCCCCGGTGGTACTGCTGTGACTTCAGGCTTCCTGTACAGCTTCAGCAAACACGGGTGCTGCGCACGAACCTAGGAGGAGTGTGTCCACGAAAGCCAATAGGAAGCTACTGGTCTACACAGTAACTTTCCACATCCTATGTTTTGGCATGGATGGACCCCATCCGCATCCCTCCATGATCACCACCACCAGGCACCCAAGGGAGGCTTGGGTACTTTGTACTCATGCCACCCACTTCTTGCCACCCCTGGTATAAACTAACCCACTTCATTGTATGCCAATGGTAATGCGATTCAGTAAAGTGTGACAGTCACTTGAGCAAGTTGTTTGCTGGGGTCAAATGTGCTTTATCTGGGCTTTATCATGAAAGACATGATCATGTCCCTAACTTTGCAAAGTTCTATAGGATATGCCATGCACCTACAATGCAGAAATACACATTTTGTATATTTATTGTAGACAAATTAAACAGTTCATTTTATGTTTATGATTTGGGGAGCAGAATTATTATATTCATTACTTAGGCTTGGACTAGGATTTTGGTTGATATTAGTTAAAGCGGAAATAGGTTTTGGTGTAGATTGTTTATTTTAGGACAAGAGTTATGGCTTAGATTTAGAATTATAACTAGCTGTAGAATTAGGTTAAGGATGTTATTAACATTTTTTTGCAATTAGAGTTTGATCAATCCACCTATTTGACCCATTTAGGTATTCTTATCCAAAAGACAACACTAAACAAATTGTGGAAACAATATTATCTAATTATAATAAGCACTTTTATATATATATAATAGACCAGGAAGACCAGGACCATATGTAGTAGAACTATTTATCTTTGATAGAATAGATTGATTTTCTAATAGTTACTCTGAGCTGCGTATCTAATTGTCCATGTGGACGGCATGCTTGACACAACCAGCAGCAGAGATAAAGCCATTGCCGGGGGGTGCAACAGCTATGGGGCCCGGCAGAGCAGGGGGCCCATCCAGGCTCTTCCAAAAAAGTAGAGAGGGGCATACACTGAGTATAGCTGGATACACACTACAGAATTTTCCACCAACTTTTTATGCCGATTGATTTTACATCCGATCAATGGTCCGATCGCTCGGTCCATGGATTGCATACACACTAGCCTTGTTTTAGACGATAAAGGGATCCCGTTAGCGTCTTTTTACAGCCATGTTGTCGTGAGCAATGATTTTAATTTCGTGCATACTGAAGCAACATCGGTCGGATCGGTCAGAAATTTATACACACTACACAACGGAAAGGAGATTGGAACCAAAATATTGAACGATACGACCAACCAAATGAGGCGACAATCGTCCATTTGGGCAGACTTTCGATCATCGTGTCACTGCACACACTGACCCGACTTTCGAACGAGTGGTCGTATGTCGGCTGGTTGAGCCGATTATTGGACAGAACCCTGTAGTGTGTACCCAGCTTATGGCACATTCACACTGGGCCTTAATGTGCATATGATGAAAGGAGCAGAGGGAGCCTATAATGGGATGAAGAAGCACCTATACACCCCGAACACCACCACCGATTGTGGGTTACGTCCTTGGGTACACCATATGGATTGATAGATCCCTTACTGATGATATTCTAATTTGTGTGGATGAATCTTAACCTTGATCATTCTTGCGAGCTGGTTTTCCTTATCAGAATGTTTATTATGATATGAACCCAACACACTTCCTGCATTGGATGTCATTTTGTTGGTACCTGCAAATTTTCCAATTATATCCCAAAAACATATCACCTTAACTCACTGCCACCAAATGTGTATAAAATTTCTCTGAGCATTACAACCCTTAAAGCTGTCTTGAGATGAGTTACAATTAATTCTATGTGGGAGTTATGCATGTAAGAAATCGCTATAATTAAAAATAAATAATTTTTATTTCAAATAAAACATTGTAATACCAAACAAAATAAATAGCTTATGGCAAGAAAAGTTAAATATAAATGCTTTATTTGTCTGACCTTTCTCACTGGGTCTTGTTTTACTCCACTTAGCAATTGATGTTTATATTCTTGCAAATTGCATGCGTGCTATGGATGCTATAAAAATATACTTTTTAGCTGTTTTCTGTATTGTATTGTTCAATCATTTAGGGTCCCTGTAATTAAACTTGGCATAAATTATATTATAATACAAAAGTTATACTAATATATGTATAAACTACTGTAAATAATAGCTGTATAAGTGTGTAATCATCTGTATAAAAGGTTTAGATGTCATCAGTTATAGTCGGTGAGTCACTAGGAAAACATATCTATAAGAAGGAATTAAGAACCCCCTACTGTAAATTATATATTTAAAGTCACATCAGAGTTCCGTGTCCTGTATAAAAGCACTTAGTTTGCAGCCCTGTGTCTTTATATAATGCCAATAGTCCTCTGTCATTTGCAATATCCTTAGAACTTTCAGTAGGGGGAGGTACATTATCCCATATATCATATAGGTAAACAGAAATCCTTCTGTTGATTTCTCATGTATAATATTATATTTTATTATAAGGCTCCAATATATTACGTAGCACTATACATGACGGGATCATGGCACAAACAAATCACATACAATGCCTAAATCAGCTTACAATCTAAGAGGTGTGGGAATACTTGATACATAAGGTAGCGTAATAACAATTGTAGTTGCTGGTGGTGAAAGTGCTTGTGGCTGCAGCATTATCAGCCTCTGTTGGATTAATATGTAGCATATTCTGCCCCCTTGTAATATATACAGTTTCTTCTATCTACAACTGGAACATACGAACACCAGTGGTAGTCATTAAAACGATGTGTATCTCTCCGATACTGGATACGCCAACAGGAATACACCAATGTATTAGGCTTTCTAAACAACATTGTACAGGCAGCGGCTCCTTAAAATAGCAGATAAAAACAGCAAACATAATGTGCGGATTAAAAGTGACGTCATCCTTATCTGCCGTCTTCTTCATTCGTCGCCACGGTTACCGGTCAGTCTTTACAGCTGTCGGTATTACCAGTGTACCGGGGAATACACCTTCTGTGTATTCCTGGCGGCATATCCAGTATCGGAGAGATGCCCATCGTAAAAATGTACCCCACCCATGCACACATACTTGAGGGAGGTGTAATAAAAAGCAATTTTTGACCTCTGTTCTAAAGATTTTCTTCTGTTCTCTGTATTATTTTATACATCTTCGTAAAGAGGATATGCCACCAGGGGGACCTTGTGCTTTTCATTCAGAAAAAACTAATAGAAATGTTCCCTCAAAAAAATGTTTCCTCTTTGCTCACTGATGGAGGATTCTCTTAAAACTGCAACTAGCATGTTAACCAGCCTAACTAGCATGGTATTCAGATAGACAGTGCTCCTTCCCTGCACTGCTGCCACCAGTGTATTACATAAGTGGCCTTAGGATACAGAGGTTTGCAGTAGAAGTGGGACTGTAGCCATTTCAGGGGATGTGACGGCTGTTGGACCTAGAACTGAGGGGGGCTCCGCAATGCTCATTCATCAGCTATAGTTGCATTCCACTGTCAATACGCCAGCCCCTTACATGATCATAGCATCACAGAGGGGGTCATTTAGGAGCATCGCCAGGACCACCAAAAGTACCAGTGAATAGATAAAAATAGAAAGAGCAAACTGAACTACCCTGGGCGGTAGACATGTCATGAGACCCTAATCCATATGTTATTTTATGTTGGACCGCATACCAAAAAATCATCATCAACAATAAGTGGTTTGTAATAATGAAATTTAAATAATAAATAAATATCTAACTAAGCTCACTTTGGCTTTTGTTTTTTTGCTGTTTCCTGTGGATCATTCTGGACTAGTGACTACTTGTGGTTTGTGTTTGATTGATAAGTGACTGGAAACTAAGCTCACCTGTGAACTATGAAAACACTTCCCAACTTAAAATAGTCCATATTACATGTCTCCCAGTCTGCCTTCCTTACCCCTACCTTGGTGCCATTTTATTAACCTGAAAAATAGATGAAACTGATTATTTTGGAATATTTTGAGAAATAAGTGTATAGAAAATGTGTCTAAATTTTATAACACACACACACACACACACACACACACACAGATTAAGGTCAATTTGATAACATCCAATTAACCTACTAGTATGTTTTTGGAGTAAGAGAAGAAACCGGAGCACCCAGAGGTAACCTATGCAAGCACGGGAAGAACATACAAACTCCACACAGATAGAGCCATGGTTGGGATTCAAACCCAGGACCACAGTGCTGTGAGGCAGACGTGCTAACCACTAAGCCACCGTGCTGCCCATACCATACATCTTCCAGAATTCAGATCCCTAGAGGATCACACTCAAAAATAATAAGTCTCAAATACTAAAATAAAATTGAAAAGTATCTATCTGGATTCAAGGCAAGTTTTGCCTGTAAAGACATTGCCGTTTAAAATCTGACCTGCAAAGTCGCTGGATATCGGCGATTTGCAGAATGCGCAGATTGACACATTTACTGCTAGGTTTCCAAAAGCAAACTGGTGAGTTATTTGGATTCTGACACACTTGGCATGTGTATGTACCTGTCCAAACATTCTCTGATTGTACAATGCTGCATATGTAAACTTCAAGCTAAGATAAGTCTTTATAAATAAAGTATAATAACATGAATTAAAAGTTGTACATACTGATAAGTCTCTTTCAGCTGTTAACTGACTAACTGTAGTCTATCTGTTACTATGTATGTCCGTTTTGACAGCTTCCAGCAGTCCATTTAATCAACTGTCTGTTTCTGACCACTTTGGGAAGTTGTCCATTCTTCATACACCTGTGATCTGGTCCATGGGGTGAGGAGTCCGAGGCTGGAATTCCCATATGCCAAGTCTTTAGATTCAACGTTTTACTTATCTCCGACATTGCAGTATTCTCTAACTGCCATCGTTCCTTTTATCACAGCCGCTCATTTTAACTTATGAAGTAGCAGTTCCTGACACAGTGTTCGTTTCATGTAACCATTATGCTCATTCATTATAATGCTACAAATGCTTTCCCCTCGGGCGTCCTATTACAGAAGACAGGAAGAGAAGCACAGGTTGCTTTGAACTATAACTGTGCACACAAATTAGCTTGAATGAAATATGTAAGGTCCGTACAGATTTTCCTGCCACCCCAATTTCATGAATTCAGAAATATTCCTTCCAGATTGTAACAGGGAAATTTGTTTCATGTGTGGATCAATAGACCAAGCAAGTTATGGGCTACATTATGTCTACCACATGATATATGTATGTTAGACATAATTTCATATCTCTAAGGACCTGCCCATGCCTCCAGTGACGCCACACATTAACCTTGCCATTTGGCCGTTGTCAGGCATCGGGGTCACTGACCACCTGGTTGGGCTCCAGCGCTCCCACCTACATCTGACCGCCACTCTCCTCTCTTAGTTGGTTCCTGTGGCTTGTACTGGCGGGCCCCATCTTGCCTGTCTGAACTGCGAATGTACAAAACCAGTCCTTTTCAAAACTCCTACTCACCTGATTGATTGATTGCCTGTCAGCCCTGTCTCCTTACTTGAGTGCCAGATCTTCAAGCCTCCTATCCTCTCTAGAAGTGTTCCAGTCTGGCTCCTGGTCTCCTGCTGCTGCAGAGTATTATCACCTTTACCTGCTCCCAGCTCTCCGGTGTGTCAGCACTACCTTGTTGCAGAGTATTACAACCTTTACCTTTTTCCAGCTCTCCGGGGTTACAGCATCATCCAGCTATAGAGTGTTACCCCCTACACCTGCTCCCAGCTCTCTGGTGTGTCAGCACTACCTTGCTGCAGAGAGTTACCACTGATACCTGTTCTCAGGTCTCTGGTGTTACAGCATCATCCGGCTGTAGAGTGTTACCACCTACACCTGCTCCCAGCTCTCTGGTGTGCAAGCACTACCTTGTTGCAGAGCGTTACCACCAATTCCTGTTCTCAGCTCTCCAGTGTTACAGCATCATCCAGCTGCAGAGTGTTACCACCAATACCTGTTCTCAGCTCTCCAGTGTTACCGCATCATCCGGCTGCAGAATGTTACCACCAATACCCGTTCTCAGGTCTCTGGTGTTACAGCATCATCCTGCTGCAGGGTGTTTCTACCATTCTCCATCTCCTGCACTTTTATTGCTTCTGTTCTCTATCTACCTACAGACCATTGCACTTCCTCATGATCCTGACCCTAGGGGCCATCTAGCTCCACAGGACCTCTGTGCCTCATCTACCTGCAGAATATACTCCTCATTATTACTCCTATTAGTAACCATCTTACTCCTGTGACTTGGTTTTCCTCTCGGTCTCGCTTTTGACCCTCCTTGAGAATCACGACTTGCAGTTAGGGAGCCGCAAAGTTCAAATTCCCTTGGGGGGGATCCCGGGTGAATACCTCTCTCTCCGTTAGACTCCGCGCCTCTTGGAGTGTAACATCAACTCAAGCAGATCATATGGGTTCTTCCAGACCCTAGAACTTGACAACCATGCCCCAAGATATAGTTCTGTGAGAAAGTTATGGCCCCTGACTTGACTGACAAGAGATCGGTGGGAGTAGATGAGGGGTTTCAGTGGAAAATAAGTCAAACTTTACAGCAGAATTAATAGCACCATCAGAAAAAGTGATGTGTACAGTCCTAAAAGAAGAATATTTTATACAGTCATCCCTTTATATTTCCAATCAAACAATACAAAGGAAAAATTAAAAAAAAAAAAGGTGTCAGTATTTAGCTCTTAAGTGGAATTCAACCTATTTTCAAGTAATATTCTTCAAATAATTAGATGATTTGCAAATCACTGTTTTTTCTTTTGCCTGCTGGTGGAAATAAAGCTCTTTAGAAAGCTTATCTTAACACATTGATAACTATTAAGAAACATCCTTGCAACCTTTCGGGAATTTTGACGTTTCACAGCTTTTTCCTTCATCTCATTCATTACAACAGGCCTTAGCGCAAGCCAGCCATTATACATATCAGACATCAGAATATTGGTACATTGGGGAACATAGTGAGTGCCCAGACAAAACTTTAAAGTGTAAGTGCTGTATTCCAACAATAATGTAGATGAGAAAATAAAACAATAACAAATACTTGGGTGATAACTAATTTAAAAACAAAAAATGGGTAGACATCTTCATTTGAGAGAAAACATAACATTTTCATTCTTAAGTTGTGCTGTCAGTTTACGTTCTGTAACTCGTGGTAATACTGTGGTGGTGGCGGCACATATATTCAAGTGCTTCTTATTAGTGTGAACATCGAGGCTCTGGATTCTGTCTGCCAGACTGCAGAGGGAGGGGGGGATCACCGAATGCTGATAAATTTAATTAGGACGCTCTGCTGTCACTGAAATGGGTTGACGGTGGGGTTTTGCAATGCCAGCGGTGCAAAATGAGTATTATGAATACCTACTATGGAAACATCATCTAAATTACCATGAAAAATGGTAGAATGCATGTTTACCTTTAACAAGGAGTAAAGTATGATTTTTTTTTTTTACTTGGCAGAAACTTGTGTTTCCAATGTAAGTCATTTTTATTAGCTCAGTTGACCTTAGGCTAATGAAAGCAAATATCTGTTGTTGTTTTTTTGCAGTGGGTTAAAGTAAATTTATGCTATCGGCACCATGTTATTGAACACTTTTGATCGGGCATAAGTTACCTGTGGTGCACCATGTGTTGTCAGGGGTGGGCTGGCAAATTTTAGCCCGGGGGGGGGGGGGGGGGGGGGGCAAGACTTGACTCAGCAGCCTATTTTAAAAGGAAAAAAATTCAGGTGACCCAGGGCCTGATTCATTAGAGATCTTATCTTGTGCAAAAGTTAAGATGCTTATTTTTAAGAAGACACAGGGAGATAAGAGTGAAGTTAAGATGGATTTTCATCTTAAGAAATTCTTCACTTACGCAGTGGATTTTGCTTGTTATCTCCCTTTTCTGAGCATGCATAGAGTGGATTTGCTTAAGATAAGCAAAAAATGGCAGATAAGATCACTAATGAATCAGGCCCCAAGTGACCCAGCCCAAGTTAGCACACTATGGAACCAGCCTGGGGGGCAAGCTGCCCCCCAGCCCAGCCTGCCCCTCTGCCCCCCAGCCCAGCCTGCCCCTGTCTGTTGTGGAATTATGAGTCCAACCTGGTGGGACCTGTAGATCCACAACTGCTGGAAAGTTGTCTATTTCTAACGTAGCTTGTTGTGTTGTTCAGTTAAACAACTTATAGTTGATAAACTTATGAATTAATACCATTGTACTGAACCAAAAATTAATATTTATATCTGGGTCCCTGCTGAAACAATTTATATTGCATATTGATAGAGAATCGCATGCTGAGATTTCTAGCAATTCCTCTCATCATTTACATATGTCAGACATTATCTTCCTTTCACAGTGTGATAATTGCACTCTGCCAAATGTGGCATGTCTGAGATTTTCCATAAGAAACGGTTTGATAAATTGACTTATTAAGAGCAGTGCTGCTTGAAGAGTTTAAATGAGTCCCACATGATTTTGCTTTTCAATAAAAATGAAAAATTTAAGGGCTTACTTATGAATGGAAACAATTTTTATCAAAAGTGCAGTAGGTTTGCAGCCAATATTATTTACTTGCGATATTTGCAGTATATTAGCTATGTTATATTAGTAAAGTAACCTCTTTTGGAGTTAACAGGTCTGTCCAAATTTAAATAAAAGATTAAATTTGGCACATTAAGTAATGTTGTATTGTTATATAGTTTGTTTACTGGTTTAATCTATTTATTGTGGAACTCAATTAGTTAAACAGAAATCCAGTATATGATGATGTCAAAACATCTGTAAACTAATAGTGTATCCTTATCAGTGTATCATCTTGTCATATTTCAAGTCCCACTCGGCATGCTCTTTTGAAATGGACATTTTACCAGTATGACAAACTACCCATCCGGGGGATTGAAATGTAGGCATTAAGCAGATGGTCCTGATTAGTCCAAATTTCTTTGCAGTGATACCAAGCACTAGATAACCTCAGGATTAAGTTGCAGGCATGGAATATACCAAAGACACTTCCATCACTCTAGTAACTTCTCATTGCACAAAAGATGTCTCTTTTAATTCAACATTTTTGGAACCATGCCATAGTGTGTGAGTTTTCTGAGACTAGATATAAAAGCAATTGAAAGAACAAATTGGACGTGCTTATTTGTGTACGTCAGGAAGCGTTTAGAGTTGAGTGTTTTATCTCGGCTGTTATGATTATATATTAATATACAATATTTTCCTTGGAGAACAAACAAGCTTTTACACACTTTTCTAACCTCCCTCCTGGGCATACCAAATAGAGGGTGAACCCTCCTGTTACCTGAATCGGACAGCAACATTTCCTGTGACTCTCGGTACTGGATGAATAAGTCAGCTCTCTCTTCACTATAAAGCTGTATGGTAGCACTTTAATAGAACTCTATTATAGAGCTATGGGCAGCCAGAAATATTTTAGACATCTAGTATCCTAGTAAAGTAAACGGAAAACACCTTAACTATTTTCTTTACATAGGCGGAAGGATTGGTGGAAGTGTCCATGTTTAAATTATACGTTCAAAGTCTGATTCTCTGTAAACAAAAAAATAAAAAAAGTTCCCCTGCTGTGAGGACAAGCAGATAATGAGTTTGCCCCTTCCATTTTGACTTAAGCTTGATCCTGAGTTTTCCTTGTGACTGTCACCTTGTGGATGTATTGAGATGCTGGGACTGTTGAACAGAACATTTATCTGTTGACAATGCTTTTCACCTGATATGTACCTACACACAGTGGAGGCCACCCATACTGAATGACAATACAGCTTATCATATCACTAGGATCTAGTGACTTCACTTTGTGACTTGTGCATTAGTGATGTCACTAGTTTCTGGCCAAACAATAGACTGAATCTTGGGCTGCCTTTTATGATGTTTTTGCTTGATTGTTTTTATTTTAATTGTATTTATTGGGCTTAAACTTGTTATACTGTTAGCTTTGATTGTATGTGTTTTTCTTCCTAGTGTGTCTACATAATGCTTCATTATATATGTGCTTCCTATATAGAACCAGTGATGTCAGTGCAGCTTATGGACTGAAAATTGATTTTGAATCTATATCATATCTCATTAGGAGGATACAGACCTAAAGATGCCTGACTGTAACAGAGTGGTCAGGACAAGATAAATGGCTACACAGGCCTGAAGCTGAAAGCTATGAAGGGCCTTTTGTGAGTAGCACCGTGCCGCCAGAGGGAGTGTAGCCAGAATCATGGCGGGCAAGGGTAGCACCTCCATCCAACCACCTCCGTCTCCCTATCCTCTTCCACTCTGATACCAGGCACCACAAAATAAAAATAATATTTTTTTTAAAAAAAGTTGGTAGACTTAACTGCTAACAATGTTAATTACCGCACAGCTCATCCCCCTTCTCTTTTTCTCAAGTAGAAATAACAGGGATGTATTGCAAGTAAGACAAAGCTTGCATTATACTTATTATGCATAATAATTTTCCCAATACTAGTTACTGATATACAGTACAGAGAGCATCACAGTGACCGATATACAATACAGAAAATATCCTAGTGACCATAGTGACCCTACTATAGAGAGCATCCTAGATACAGCATGTAATACAGATAGAATTTTCTGGACCTATATAAAATGCAGAGAGCATTCTAGTAAGCACCGTACAATACAGTAAGCATCTACGTGACCACAGTACAATGCAAATGGCATGTAAATGACGCCCATATAATACACAATATGCAGCCTCTGTTCTGCAGCCTATGGTCAGGCTGCACATTCAGTAATTTATATATTCACAGAGCCACTCTTCTGCCCTAGGTACCTAAATCCTGATGCATTCCCTCTCTGCCTTAACTGCATGTCATCACCTTCCTTTTTTTCCCCACTACAATGGACTAGTCCCACCAATCGCACCATGGCAGCTACTCACTGAGGCCCAGTTACCCTCCTTTCTCCTCCTTCTTGCTTGCTCATAGTTCCTTCCTCATCTTCTTCCTCCTAATTTCTACTTCTTCACCTTCTGTCTTCTCTGTCAATATCCCCCAAGGTAACACCCTGCAGATGTGAAATTAACTTTCAAATGGAATACAGCACCAGTTTAACCTTTCCACTGCTCATTAAGGTGCCTGTGTCTTGAGTAATCAGCTAGTAGCAGAAAAACAGAGAATGCTACAGAGTCTGCAGTAGGTATTTTATAATACCGCATAATGTTTAGGAGAGCACCAATGGACCCTTTGATTGCTTCATGTGACTGAGTGCAGGGGCAAACACAGAGGGAAGTTTCCACACTATTCTGTCAGAGTGGGCATGCATATAATGCTAGGGCATGGCTTTCATTTTGCCACTGCTAAGCAGTTCTCTAACCCCTTACCATCCACTTCAAATCTACAACATTGTACCTAACAGTAGTGTGAAGAGAGCTGACAGAGCAGTGTGACGTCGGACAGACCTCCCAATATTCCTTGCTGTCACAAAGTCCTGACTGAGCTGGACAGTCAGCAAATATCAGGATTGCCCACCAAAATCAGGACAGTTGCAGGGGATAACACAGGATTTGTAGCAGGGGGTTTCCACATGTTTGATTTTGAAACAAAGCAAAAACAATAATAATAATTGCAGCAACAGTCATTCTGTTTTGTAGTGTAATTGTTTTACTGTAAATAAGAAGTTTGTTTGAGGCACAGGGTATAAGACGTAATCTAATAGCAACTGGTGCAGAATTACTACTGAGAGGTGTTTGCTCCACTGTTTCCACTTGCAGGTTTTATTCCCGGTTTTCGGAAAAATTTTACCTAGATCAGGAAATTGTTGTAAAACATTGGTAATTCTAACTTATTTTAATAGTTTAACTTTAACTTTCTTTTTATGTAAAAAACATGGCAGCTGACAGGCTTGCGAGACTTTTGGCGGAGCATGCACAGGGTGAGATTTACCCACAATTCTCACCCTGTACACCAGCTCTGACCAGCCATTTAGTCCGAGGAGGTAAAGGGGAAGTTCTTGTTGAGTTAGGACCATGACCTGTCCATTGCGTGGTGGGGGGTATTAACCCTCTGGTGTCTGCACAGGAAAGGAAAATCACAGTTAAGTATGGTATACATTTTCATTATTCTGTGCTAGGATGGAATAAGCTGTAATATGTGTTCTGTGAGTACTTCCATACTGCTTACCATATATATATATATATATATTCTGTTATAAAATAACCAAGTGGTAAGTGACAGGGCAGGTAAGTGATGCAGGAGGTACTGCACCGGGTAACTCCATACCCGTTACTATGCAAATTGCAGACTAAAAATACAAAGGAAATAACACAGATTGTCAACTTTCATGTTACATTTATAATGTTATGTGTGTGCCATGGAGTTCAAAGTAAATATTTAGGGAATTCTACTAGGACTTTTGCATTTTTGACCAGGGGCCCAGAAGACCTTATCCCACACCAGTATTTTGTCTAGGGCCCCATGGAGTCCTAATCCGGCTCTGGTCAGAGCATGAAACAAGCAGTGGTTCCATAAAGTAAGATGTACATTAATGTACACACTGATTTACATAAATCTGACCATCTATGCAAATTAATTCTACTCTACAAAACTAATATTAATCTCCTCTCTCATCCAATTAAGATAAAAACTATTAAAATTAGTGTTATAGCAACTTACCCAGTGTTGCACATCAGGAGACTGCAGATGAGAACAGGTAATTTACTTCCTGTATTTTCTATATGTCAGAGCTAGAGCACTATATCCATATCTGTAAAATTCATACAATAGCGATAAAAGTGACGGTGGCCATTTTGTTAAGGCTAATGTTCATTAAAGCAAAGGCAGATGATCATGTAAATGTTTCAAACTCTGCAGACAATATGCTATAGTTCATTTAATATACATACTAACTGGGAGATTCCATAATTAGAAAAAGGGGACTTTCTAGATAACAGGAACCCCCCTAAGTGTGTCCTTGATTTGGCAGTCTGTCCTGTTGTCTCCTACCTGATTTTGCAGCTTTCACTTCTTGTTTCTGCTCGTGTATTGTACTCAGTTGCTCGGGTGCATTGTATGTATTTTACCAGCTGCACTGTAGCAACAGGCACTATTGATAGCAGGGAATGGGAATACATCTGCCCAGGGCGGATCCATAGCTCTTGTAGTGTGATGGTTGGTCCCTGATGGTTGGTCCCTGTGGAGCCACCAGGAAGCGATGCCAGATCTGGCCTATTAGTGGTCATTCCTGATTTGCCCCTTGGCCTGTCTGTGATGAAGAGCCTGGAGCTACAGCTCCATTACTCACATTGTTAATCTGGCCCTGTAGGTAACAGTGGAATGTCAAGATAACATTAACTAATGCAGTATGCTTTCATACTCCATATATGAAATTTAAAATTCAGGGTTTTCATTATACCATACATTATAGGACTAATCTGTACTACCCAACAATCTGCTGGAGGTAATCGGTACAACCACACCCCACCAGGGCATGCCTAATGGTCCCAAAGTGATAGGATGCCTCCAATCCCACTCCTATTACTTAAAAAAGCTTTAAAATGCACCAATGACAATTGCATACAGCACCCAATCATCATGGTAAACGGGAACATACCTCCCAACTTCCCAAGACTAAGAAGGTGCCAACTGGGGAGATGTTGGGACAGTCCTGATTTGAAGGCATTATATTGTGCCAGTTGGACTGTATACTAATGTAGATTAAGAACTGCACCTTTCTGAGGGAACCTTGCAGATTGCATAGTTCTCGTAACTGTTCAAAACAAATCTATATGTAAACCACAAGTGAAAAATTGACCCATGTTTCTGAGGGTTATTTGTCCAAATGATGCATTACTTTTATAAATTTGTTGCAGTCATTCTTTTGAGAAACCCCTTCTCCAGTTGTATTATGGGTGGTCTTAATGACTGGTCCAGGCTGTATTTCTTGTGCTGTTACAATCTTCTGTTTTTATACTAAATATATTGCAACAATTCCCACAAATCAGTATTACCTACTGTTAGCAAAAATAAAATTAACTAGAAAATGTTGCAATCTGAACTATTGTTCATAAATATGTTGCTCCGTAGATGGGACATTTTCAGCACAGTGTTCTCCTTCCGCCCCATTTCTATGAATGTTACCCATCATGTGGAATACATTATTCTTGTTACTCTCATTCATAAAATACCTTATGGAAATGGACTGATATCAGTTGACCCAGATCTCCAGTCAGGGAGGCAGACTCACATTAAATACCAGACATGATTGGATAATACGCTCCAGGTCCTCAATCTCAGTGCTGATTTCAGTGGCTTAAAACCCCATGGAACTGAAAGTACCAGAGAGTTCATCATCAGATCATAAATATTTATTTCACGGTAATGGTTGTTATTAATCTTTCTGTGCAGAGCATTTACTTGGAAAAAGTCTTGCATCCAAAGACATTATAGAAAGAAACTAAAAGGGCTTATTCACATTAAGACAACGATACAAGCTATGCAAGCAATGTGGTCATACTGCACTGAAGTTTACAACACATTATGATGTGGACTGTGCAGTAACGAATCACAAAAAAGTGCTGTGCGTCTGGTTAGCACAATTGTGCCACAGTATTAATGTATGACGGCAGTGTAAGTCTATATTTTCTTACTCTAGGCTACTTTATCTGTGCCATCCTATAACTCCACAGTCCCATCGCATTTCATCTGAATAAAACAACTAAGTGGAATAATGTAGCCCTAATTCTGTCCATGTTTAGAAACTATTTTATTTATTTATTTTATATTTCAAAAGTAAGTATATTTTAACAAAAATGTTGTTTGTATGGGAGAACTGGAGGGCCGGAGGACACTTCTTTTTATATAAGGCCAACACACTAAGAAAGATAGGAATACCTTTGTTATAACTAGAGCAGTCCCTGCAGAATCTACATGGTAATTTATTTGGTCCCACCCACAGGCCCATAGCAGTAGGCACCAGGCTCGGATTGGCCATCTGGCCGTCTGTCACGGTCACAAACAGGAGTACAGCTAGGAGTCACGAATATGGTGAAAACACTCTGTTTATTTGCAGAAAAGTATAAATAGCAGGTAATTGAGAGCAGTAGTAAATACCAGGTGCAAGCTGATGCAGGAAATGATACGAATGTTCAGAAACCAGCAGGTAAGCAGCTAATGCAGGGAAGCAGGAAGTATGAACAGGTTCCAAGCAGGCATGAACCAGAGGAGCAAGGCAGGAGGAAGAATCCACAGGTTGCAACAAGGATATGACATCACAGGATGGGACAACAATAACCAGCAATGTATGCTGGGAGTGACAGGTTTAACAAGGGACACACCCAGGTGCAAAGAATAATTACAGGGCAGGTTAACCCCTGATACAAACAAGTAGGGCACAATAGCAGCACCTCTGGTGAATGAAGGTACTGCTGCAACACACAAAAAGAACAAATAATAAAGTCCAAAAGTCCAGGAGGCAGGAGCTGCCAGGCAAAGCAGTAAGCTGTAAGCAGATCGTTACACCGTCATGGCCAGTGCTGCCTCGCTCTCATCAGACCCTGCTGGCTTTTTTTCTCAGAGACAACGATGTCGGCACTGCTGGCTTCGGAAAAATCATGTGCAGCCACTCCTACCATGGGCTTTAGCGGAGTCAACAACTGCTGGGAGAAGAGCTTTGCACAACAAGAGAAATGATTGGTTTGGGCAGAACCCCTAGCGTGATACATATGTTTGTGGCGATGCTTCATGTTGCACTGCACCAGCAATGGCCCTTCAACGTGCAACAATATTACAATGACAGAGGAGTTGTTTAGTCCCAGAGCAGCCCTGGCAGACACACAGCAAATTTTCCTTCAAAACCTCTACAGTGGATTTAATCAGCCTCTCTACCTATTAGCCTATTAAAGTAAACACCTTAGTGATACTGGTGCACCACGTGCCAACCTCTTGGTCCCAACATTACCAGGCAGTTTTTTTATGTGCCCATAATTTTGAAATATTCTATTGCTATTCAAATTCACATTTTATCTTAACAGAGCTGCCGTCTCATAATAAAATCTGCACAATTATAATTTATTTTTTACCTAGAGGTACATCATTTCAGGCCTCAGATATTCTTATAGCCATGTCCACCCACTGAGACATGCTCTATCTCAGCACAGCAGTAGTTACGTCTTCAACCATGTAGTACAGGTGCATGAACTACACATAACCCCACTTTCATTTTTCTTCTTAGTAGCTTCTGGTTCCAATTGCTGAAAAAATTCCATACCAGTCACAGCTGCTGTAGCTATGCTTGCAATGTCAATTCATTGGATGATCATAAAACATTACTGTTCAATCAACAGTATAATAAATAGAGATGGCCACTGACCCTCGTGTTTTGGTTTTGGATTCGGTTTTGGATCTGGATTACCGTCGTGTTTTGGTTTTGGTTTTGCAAAACCGCCATTGTGTGTTTTGGTTTTGGTTTTGTTTTGCTATTTTGTTGGAAAATCAATGTTTTTGTGCCTAAAATAGCCCAATTTAGTGCTCCAACTGTTTCATAGATAAGTAATCTAATTATAGAGGTAATAAATCATCCAAAAAACTGTTTAATTCCTGGTAGGTAGGCCTTCATTTATTCTACACACAAAACAGATTGTCTTCCTCTCCATCTATGCATATTGGCAATGCAGCCATCGTCTTTGGATGTATATTACACCCTACACTTATAGTTAAATATGAAAAGAAATGGAAAAAGGCAGTTTGCTTTCTGTCTCTATAGGCCCCCCTCCACTTGTTTAAAAAAACAAAAAATTCAGCCGTTATAGACTGTACAAAATTAATTGAAATGGATAAAGCCAGTTTGGTTTCTGGCTCTCTAGGCCCCCCTCCACTTGTCGAAAATACTAAAAAATTCAGCCGTTATAGACTGTACAATATTAAGAGAAATGGACAAAGCCAGTTTGGGGTCACTCTGTCTATGACACCCTACCCTTAAGGATAAATTGCCCAAACAGCAGCCTTTCAAGACGGTACGTGATATGGAAATGCCACAAGTCCCTTTCCTCTTTGGGGGTAGATTGCACCCTACACTTACATAGAAAGTTTTAAAAAGATGTAATCGTTATCATCTTCAGCTTCATACTCACCTTCATCAGTGTGTATGTCATCATCCTAGACTATCAATTCATTGCAGCTTGAATCCGCCATTAGAGAACAGTCAGTGCTTGGATGTCTTGGATGGTGAAGGCCTTCCTCGTGGAAGATGTAGTTCATTTTTATAAACATCATTTTCTCCACATTTTTGGGAAGTAATCTTCTACGGCGATCACTGACTAAGTTCCCTGCTGTGCTGAACACTCGTTCAGAGTACACACTGGAGGGTGGGCAGCTTAAGTATTGCAAAGCAAGTTTGTACATGGGTTTCCAAATGGCCTGCTGTTCTTCCCAGTAAAGAAACGGACTATCTGACATTTCCATATCAACTACCTCTTGAAAGTAATCCTCCACCATCCTTTACTTGTTTATACTCGTATTGGATGGAGTTATGGGCAAAGTGACACATTTTTTTGAAAAATCCTTCAAACCAGCTCAGATGTTAAATTGTTCTGGTCTGCCCCCTGCGTCTTCCCTGCTTCTTTTTGGGAAATTTAATTTTTTACGAGCAGCAGCAGCTTGAGAAAGTGAAGGAGGACACGTCGTCAAGCCGAGGCCCAGTTCAGCGGCCAACTTGCTGAGCAATAGCTCCTTGCAAAAGTTCACATCTCGCTCATTTACATGTAGGTTTTAAACCTTGGATCAAGCACAGTGGCCAAAACGTACTGATCCAAGTTCAAGATCTTAATAACTCGAGGATCATTGTGAAGCGTATTAAGTACTTGATCGACAAGGCCAACATACTTTGCTGAATTGCTTGCTTTCAGCTCCTCCTTCATTTTCTCAAGCTGCTTTTTCAAAAGTCTAATTAAAGGAATGACTTGGCTCAAACTAGCAGAGTCTGCACTCACCTCACACGTCACAACTTCAAATGGTTTCAGCACCTTGCACAGCACTGAAAGGATTCCCCACTGTGCAAGAGTGAAATACATCCCTCCTCCTTTCCCAATGTCATGGCTTGTGCAATATGCTTGGATGGCTTTGCGCTGTTCCTCCATCCTCTGAAGCATGTATAGGGTGGAACACCTCTTGCTTAAGTTGGTGGCAGGGCAAGTTAAACTGCTCTTGGAGCTGCTGTAATCTCCTACATGCTGTGGCTGAATGTCTGAAATGGCCTGAAATTTTACGAGCCACCGAAAGCATCTCCTGCACCTCACGGTTATTTTGTAGGAAGCTCTGCACCACCAAGTTGATGGTGTGAGCAAAACAGTGAGTGTGTTGGAAATCACCCAGCTGTAATGCTCGCACTATATTGTTGGCGTTATCAGAAATGACATACCCTGGGGAGAGTCCAAGTGGTATAAGCCATGCATCAATCACATCTCTCAGTTTGCGTAACAAATTGTCAGCTGTATGCCTGTTAGTGAAGCCGGTGATACAAAGAGTGGCCTGCCTGTGACAAATGTTACGTAGTGGTGTACATGCTGCTGCTGTTCCTGCTGGTGAAGGTGAATGACCAACCCAGTGGGCTGTCACAGTCATATAGTCTTTGGTTTGGCCACTTCCACTTGTCCACATATCTGTGGTTAAGTGGACATTGGGCAGAATGGCATTTTTCAGCACAATCTCTACATTTTCACACACTTTTTGGTAGTTGTGGAATTGCTTTACGAGAGAAATGGTGTCGCGATGGAATTCTGTAAAGCGGACACAAAACCTCAATTAACTGTGAAAAACCAGCTGCGTTTATTGTGGAGATTGGACGCAGATCTAACACTAACATTGCAACCGTGGCGTCTGTGATTCGCTTGGCGACTGGGTGACTGCTGTCATATTTGGAAAAAACATAAAAAGTTTAAAAATCAAGTTTTTGGGCTTATTTTCACTCCTATGCTATTAGTAACCTCAATACCATTCAATAACAAGCAATTCCACTAATTTACAGTGTATTCTGAACACCTCACAATATAGTTATTAGTCCAAAACGTTGCAACGAGGTATCTTTCTGGACTGCGTAGAGGAGTGGGTCACCACAATATATATAATAAGAAAACCATCAACTTGTATGATTCGCACCAATAAATGTACCTGGACTGCGTAGAGGAGTGGGTCACCACAATATATATTAAAAACCCTGAACTTGTATGATTCGCACCAATAAATGTACCTGGACTGCGTAGAGGAGTGGGTCACCACAATATATATAATAAGAAAACCATCAACTTGTATGATTCGCACCAATAAATGTACCTGGACTGCGTAGAGGAGTGGGTCACCACAATATATATTAAAAACCCTGAACTTTTATGATTCGCACCAATAAATGTATCTGGACTGCGTAGAGGAGTGGGCACTGGGCACCACAATAAAATATATAAAAAACCTTCAACAGGTCTGCATTACACTGCACATACGGCTGCTCCTCCATCCTCTCCATCATATACATGTTGGAGTTTTAGCGTGTGACAACCTCTTGTTTTTGATAATGTCAGTGCATTTTGAATATTTTTCAATTTGCCCCACACCACTGAATGTACTTTATCTATGATACGCATCTATCTATCTTGACTGCATAGTGTGGTGGCCCCAGTACACAATTTGGTACCGAGGCCACAATATAATTAAAAAACCCTCCACGGGTCAGAATTCCACCAAAAAAGGGTATGGACTGCGTAGTGTGGTGGCCCCGGTACACAATTTGGTACCGAGGCCACAATATAATTAAAAAATTGGGCATCAACTGTCACCGTTGTTTAATATCTGATACACCTAAATATGGACTGCACAGTGGAGTGGCCCCGGTAGTAAATTTGGTACCGGGGACACAATACCTCCATCAACCCTCTAAATCCCACTCCACTGATGGCGGACACCGGGCGCACGTCTAACACCAACATTGCAGTTACAGCCGCAGTTATACGCTTTGCAATAGGGTGACTACTATCGTATTTTGTGGTCATGGCAAACGACTGTTGGACGGTCAATTGTTTTGTGAAAGACTTAGCGGTCTTACGACTTCCCCTCTGGGAAGATGACCGACTAACAGCAGCAACAGCAGCAGTGGCAGTAGTAGGCGTACCGCTGCAGGATTCCTCGGATGAATCCCGTATTGAGGAAGACTCAGTCTGGCTGCTGACTTGGGCTGCAGGACTGAATCTGATGGAGATTGTGGAGGAAGTTGACGAGGAGGGTGTTGCTGGTGTGTATCCAACTGGACCACGGGATTTAGGTGTCCCTGTACCGATGAGGGTCCTAGCCCCAGTTCCTGAACTAACCACTGAACTATGAAGGTTATTCAGGTGACGTATAAGGGAGGATGTTCCTAGGTGGGCAAGATCCTTACCCCTGCTTATATGAGCTTTACATAAGCTACATATGGCCATACATTGGTTGTCTGGATTTGGATAAAAATAACTCCAGACCGAAGAGGTGCATTTTTTGGTCTTCTGACCAGGCATGACGATGGGCTTTTTCATCCCATGGACATCAGCTGTTTCCCCCCCTGGTGCCTCATTTACAATAACCACATCACCATCCTCATCATCAAGTTCCTCCACAGCGCCAGCTACATCATCAATAGCCTCCTCCCGAGCCACCTCTTCCCGTACAGTGATGGGAAGGTCAGGCTTGACAACCACCAACATCCTTGGACTCGCCTTGTGGATTTGTGATAATTTCTCTTTAGAAGGCAGAGTTGTTTGCTGTTTTGTTGCTGACAGCATAACTCTCTTCAATTTTTTGTAGGGGGGGGGAGGAGGAGGAGGGCTAAGATCCGTGGGTGAAGCTGAACCACTAGTCATGAACACGGGCCAGGGCCTAAGCCGTTCCTTGCCACTCCGTGTCGTAAATGGCATATTGGCAACTTTACGTTTCTCCTCAGATGATTTTAAGTTTCTCTTTTTGCTACTTTTTCTTAACTTGGGCTTTTTGGATTTTACATGCCCTGTACTAGGAGATTGGGCATCGTGCTTGCCAGATGACGTTGATGGCATTTCATCGTCTATGTCATGACTAGTGGCAGCAGCTTCAGCATTAGGAGGAAGTGGGTCTTGATCTTTCCCTACTTTATCCTCCAAATTTTTGGTCTCCATTATATGTAGCACAAGATACTGCAGAATGTGTGAACTTGGTAATATTGCAGTACCAATGGACTTATACTGCTGGATTGGTTTTGCAAATTTGGTTATAATTATATATTTTTTTTTTTATTTTTATTTTTTATTTTTTTTTTACTTTTTTTTTATTTTTTAAAAACTTGGGAATAATGGGAAAATAACTATGCCCTTAGAAGCACAGAGCACAGGACACAGCACCACTGGACTGAACAGGACACGGCACAGGACCCAGCAGCACTACGGAACTCAGCAGGACAGAGCACAGGACACAGCACCACTGGACTGATACTGCAGAATGTGTGAACTTTGTAATATTGCAGTACCAATGGACTTATACTGCTGGATTGGTTTTGCAAATTTGGTTATAATTATATATTTTTTTTTTAATTTTTAATTTTTTATTTTTTTTTACTTTTTTTTTATTTTTTAAAAACTTGGGAATAATGGGGAAATAACTATGCCCTTAGAAGCACAGAGCACAGGACACAGCACCACTGGACTGAACAGGACACGGCACAGGACCCAGCAGCACTACGGAACTCAGCAGGACAGAGCACAGGACACAGCACCACTGGACTGATACTGCAGAATGTGTGAACTTTGTAATATTGCAGTACCAATGGACTTATACTGCTGGATTGGTTTTGCAAATTTGGTTATAATTATATATTTTTTTTTTAATTTTTAATTTATTTTTTTTTTTTTACTTTTTTTTTATTTTTTAAAAATTTGGGAATAATGGGGAAATAACTATGCCCTTAGAAGCACAGAGCACAGGACACAGCACCACTGGACTGAACAGGACACGGCACAGGACCCAGCAGCACTACGGAACTCAGCAGGACAGAGCACAGGACACAGCACCACTGGACTGATACTGCAGAACACAGCACAGCACAGCACAGAACTAAACAGCACAGCACAGAACTAAACAGCACAGCACGAGATCTACCAGGACAGAGGACCACCTAACACACCCTCCCTCTACCCTGATCAATGCCCGAGTGAAGATGGCGGCGACTAGCGGGGAATTTATAGGATCCGAGTATCGCGAGATCCGACAACGGGATTATGAGTCAGAGCCTCAGTTTCAGATTTGAATTTGGCGCCAATACCCGGATCTGTCTCGGATCCAACTCGGATCGGCAATGTTCGGGTGGGCTCGGATTTCAGAAATCCGAGTGCGCTCATCTCTAGAAAAATTACTATTATTTGGCACTTCATGCTCTATACTTGATTTTCAAACTATGGTGGAGAAAATGATTATTTTATTGCCACCTCATGCTCTATATTTGACTTGCTGCAAGTCAAAAATAGAGCGTAAGGTGCCAATAAGTGTAATTTTCTCCCCCATACTTTGCAAGTCAAATATAGAGCATGAGGTGGCAAATAGTAATTTTTCTACAACATAAACATGACTATTTGCCACCTCATGCTCTATATTTGATTTTCAAACTATGGTGAAGTAAACGACTATTTGATTGGCACCTCATGCTCTATATTTGACTTGCAATCTATGGGGTACAATTTCTACACCATAGTTTGCAAGTGATGCAGAGGGGGGTCCAGTGGTGTGATTCATAATTTCCAGCAGTCAGGACCTAGTTGTCAGGGTCATAGAATAATCCACCAGAATCAGGAATGTCATTCTGAATCAGGACAGTTGGAAGGTGTGCTTTTGTTGGCAGGTCTATGACAGTCACCAACTTATTCAGACAATAACATCATAATAACAGCAGTGGATGTGGCACAATTACACATAAGAGGGGACATATTCAGAGACATTCCTTGCTATTTGGGGTGACTTGTCCATTTCCATCCTGCGGAGATGGAAAAAACGGAATCTCATCCTATACTTCCAATGGGACCCATTTTGCATCACGATATTACACTTTTGGCAAAAAATCTTATTTCCAATCACACTCCAAGTAATGTAATAAAATGCTTCACACATACAAAAGTGCTACCTGTTATATGTAGATATATACCATCTCCTCTGTTCCCCAACTCCACTGCTTGGGTATCATTCTTGACTTCTCGTTCTATTTCGCTCCTCGCATTCAATCTCTTGCCTAATCCTGTCACTTCCAGCTCTGCAAAATCGCTCGTACAGACCCTTCCTCTCCCAAGAGACTGCGAAAACGTATCCACTCACTAATCACTTCTTATCCAGACTAATGCAACCTTCTCCTTACTGTTCTCCCCCGCTCCCATCTCTCTCCTCTTCAATCTATACTTAATGCTGCAGTTAGACTTATTCTCCTCTCTCACCACTCCACATCTGCCTCCCCTCTCTGGCTCCCATTCCCTTACAGAATCCTCTTCAAACTCCTCACCCTCATGTACAAGGCCCTCTCCAAAATCACTGCTCCCTATATCTCCAAATTCATCTCCATATAAACTTCCTCCCGCCCTTTCTGGTCAACCAATGACCGTCACCTTTCCTCTTTTCTGGCAACAATATCTCACATCCCTTATCCAAGATATCTCCCATTCTGCCCCAACACTGGAACAATTTCCATCGTTCTATCAGACTATCCCTTAGCCTGTATAGCTTTAAACAGTCATTGACTGTCACCTGTTTAGAATAGCCTACCAGTCCTCCACTTATCATTTCACCATGTGGTATATCTCACCCTCTTTCATTCTCCATCTCTCCCATGCTTGATTTTTGCCCTCAGATACTCCTACATTGGCTCACCCCCATGTGTCAACCGTTTGTTTGCCCCTTTCCCTTTAGATTGTAAGCTCCAGTGAGTAGGACCCTTTACCCTCCTGTTCTCATTACCTATGACTTCTGCCCACCAGCTACATTGTGCACCCCCTCCGTGGGCTCTCTGCCCATTGACTCCACTTCTCCATAGTCTTTGCCCCTCTTTCAGTGGTTCTAAACCTGCTAGTTGTGCCCACGCTAATGAGCACAGGTTTCAGTCTGTGCTGAATATACCGCTTGCACCCCAGTAGCTTTGTTGAGAGTTGTAGTGTTATTTGTTTACTGTATTATACTGTTATACCATGTATTGTCTTGCTGTTTTCCCTCTGTAATGCCCTGTGGACCTCATGTGGTGCCCTATAAATAAAGGTTATTATTATTAATAATAATAATATTAATAACAATATGTCTTTATGTTCCACACTCTTGTGAATAATACACGCCATATATTGGGCTAAATTGAATATAACTTTAAAAAAAAAGTTTATTTGATTGAAAGAGCTGGTACTAAAGATTACACTTTAGCACAGTAAAGAACAGCGCACTTCTAACTTGTTGAGGTGACTATGAAGAGCAGAGGGTAGACATGCAGAATTCTTAGCGGTACGCTGACAAAGCACCAGCAGAATCAGGGTGAGAGACAATTAAACATTTTGCTTGGATCACTATCTGTCATAAGTCTGAAAATGTAAATTGAGGCAATTTAAGCTGGGTACAGACCTATGCAATTATCGTCTAGATCACACGATTCATGACCGTTTAGTCAGACGATGCCAGAGTGTGTCGCTCCCACAACCATGTGTTATCATACCAAAACTCATCACATTAGTTGATTTGGTTTTATAAACTTCCAAAAAATCATGATCAAAGATGGAATGATGTATTTTCAGCAGATGGTTATAAGAGATGAAGATGACAGATCTGAAGGTAAATTGCTTAGGTGTGAACGCATGTTCATCGGGACTTTCAATCATTGGTGAAATCATTAGAGACTTTGCATCTGCAGTATGATTGCATAGGTGTGTACCCAACTTTACTCACCTTAATTTAGGTTGAAATTACCTTGATCACCAATCTATACATAAGCAATTAACAACACTTGCAAAAAAGGTTCTCTGGCAGCTGTCTTGCATTATACATTGATTAAAGTATGACAATCTGCAACCTGTTTTTCTGAAACGATGATAAATACCAGAAAGTGTTTCTTGACGGAGAGATGTGGCAGAAAAATAAGTGAGCAAAAAGGAAAAAAATTATGTAAATATAAATGGAAAATGTGATATAATTTACACAAATGTTTTGTAATGCTTGTATAACCCATAATCACTAAAACAAAATATTATTTAAATGTGGTAAAAATTCATGAGTGATCCAAGGGAACATACTTTGTGGTTACTGTAAATAAAAGCCTTAGAATTGCCTGCATAACGTCAAGCTGACTGCCTGCATGACAGTAGAAATACAGTCATGTTTAATGAATTTCATTGTTATTCAAAAGTACTCTTTGTTTAAACAAATCTGCAGTCAGGTTGTTGTATGAGACCCGATTACAAAACAATGAGCAACAATCAGTTATTATAAAATCAAGTTGTCTAGTACAGACACAGATGTGCCAGCCCAGACTTAGGTTTTGCAGAAAGAATTACAGGCTGTTGAACTACATATCCCATGATGCAGCTGAACATCATAGAAAATACAGTTCAGTAACGGTTGAGGTGCAGACAGCCGCCAATCAGTTCTCTTCAGGAAAAATTACTTTAAAGGGTGATGTGTACAAAAGGCTGTAAAGTGGAACTAAATGTAAAAAATATGCATATGAAAACTCCATATATGCGGGTATGCCAATGTTCATGATTGGATAATAGGGATATTAGGCCCCATTTCAATCCTCAGAAACCCACCACAATCTGCCCACGTGACGCCCATTTGTAGCAAGGTTGCATGCCTCTTCAGGCAGATCACGCCTCCTTTGACCACCATAAATTGTGACTGTAGCACAGAAATCTGGACTGGTCTCAAGTTTGTAAAGAGATATCTATTGGGAAATGTCGTCACAAACTACCGACTGATCATTATGTAACCCTCTGTCACTGTGAGTAGTATTGGGTAGCATGGGTGGGAAATACACCCCCTCACCTGTGTTCTTCTCTGTGCACTGGCTAGCTCTTGGGTGTTGGCATAAATGACCAGAGGGTCCCGCGCAAATGCAGATTTTATATCAATGTCTCTTAGGTGTTTGCACACAGGTGTTAAAACATGGTGGTGCAGTGCAATAGATGAACAGTAAGTTGGGCATCCGACCATGTTTATCACAAAACAAACTATTTATACAAGTCTTCACTCTAGCTCAATAGGTGGTTGCAGACAATAGGACAGAAACTATATACAACTCCGACACAGATCTTAAACTGTTAACATAGACTGCATCACATCTCCTTACATCTTACATCACATCTCCTTACATCTTACATCACATCTCCTTACATCTTACGTCACATCTCCTTACACCTTACATCACATCTCCTTACACCTTACTGCACATCTCCTTACATCTTACATCACATCTCCTTACATCTTACGTCACATCTCGTTACATCTTACATCACATCTCCTTACATCTTACATCACATCTCCTTACACCTTACATCACATCTCCTTACACCTTACATCACATCTCCTTAGACCTTACATCACATCTCCCTACATCTTACATCACATCTCCTTACACCTTACATCACATCTCCTTACACCACATCTCCTTACATCTTACATCACATCTCCTTACACCTTACATCACATCTCCTTACATCACATCTCCTTACATCTTACATCACATCTCCTTACACCTTACATCACATCTCCTTACACCTTACATCACATCTCGTTACATCTTACATCACATCTCCTTACATCTTACATCGCATCTCCTTACATCTTACATCACATCTCCTTACATCTTACATCACATCTCCTTACACCTAACGTCACATGTCCTTACATCTTACATCACATCTCGTTACATCTTACATCACATCTCCTTACACCTAACGTCACATGTCCTTACATCTTACATCACATCTCCTTACATCTTACATCACATCTCGTTACATCTTACATCACATCTCGTTACATCTTACATCACATCTCCTTACATCACATCTCCTTACACCTTACGTCACATCTCCTTACACCTTACATCACATCTCCTTACATCTTACATCACATCTCGTTACATCTTACATCACATCTCCTTACACCTTACGTCACATCTCCTTACACCTTACGTCACATCTCCTTACATCTTACGTCACATCTCCTTACATCTTACGTCACATCTCCTTACATCTTACGTCACATCTCCTTACACCTTACATCACATCTCCTTACATCTTACGTCACATCTCCTTACATCTTACGTCACATCTCCTTACATCTTACGTCACATCTCCTTACACCTTACGTCACATCTCCTTACACCTTACGTCACATCTCCTTACATCTTACGTCACATCTCCTTACATCTTACATCACATCTCCTTACACCTTACATCACATCTCCTTACACCTTACATCACATCTCCTTACATCTTACGTCACATCTCCTTACATCTTACATCACATCTCCTTACATCTTACGTCATATCTCCTTACATCTTACGTCACATCTCCTTACATCTTACGTCACATCTCGTTACATCTTACATCACATCTCCTTACACCTTACGTCACATCTCCTTACATCTTACGTCACATCTACTTTCATCTTACGTCACATCTCCTTACATCACATCTCCTTACTGTTACGAGCCGTGGCGGTGCCCAGCCGCCACAACTCTCCTATCTGCGTCCCGTCCGTCGCTATGGCGACCGGGACATCACTTCCGCCTATGACCCAGGTAGACGCTGCAGCGCTGCGTCCCGGCGGGGAGAAGCCGGGCGCACGCGTTCAACAAAGAAAACTACACCTGGTGCCTAATTATCTATTGGCAAGGCTGAGGATCATCAGAGCTAGGCTCTGATTGGATGGGCTGACTACTTAAGGCAATTGGCGGTTATAGCTTCTGTGCTCCAGTCTGCTGACCTGCTTGTTCCAGTTCCTGTATCCTGTATCTACGTTTTGACTACCCGTGTATGACCCTTGGCTTTGTATTGGACTTCGCTTGTGTTTCCTGTGACCCTGATCCTTGGCTCGTTTACCCTTTCTGCTACTTTGCCTGTGACCTCTGACCTCAGCTTGTTCATTGTTACTGTTACCTGCTGCCGGCCTTTGACCTCTGCGTGGACCTGACTCTTCTTGCCTGGGTTCTCCCCAGCCGGTACACACTTCACGACCCTCTGTCAGTCTGCAGCCCAGTCTGTCCCCACCATCAGGGGCTCCAGTGAACACCTGACTGGCAGAGTAGACTCCGGGTTGTGTTGTGCCGGCTGGAGGGGTTCCTAACATTATAACCGGCCCCACCACGGAGACAAGATTAGAATGGATGCAAGTGGATCCACACCGTCTCCGGCAAGAGCCTTAGCAGGCCATGTTGAATCCCTGTACCAGATGATACAGGGATTGGCTGAGCGTATGTCTATCCAGGAGGAACTTGCCAAGACTCCGCCGTCCACTCCGGATCCCGTCTGTGAACCCAAAATGAATTTACCGGACAGGTTCTCCGGAAATAGATCACTATTCCGGAATTTCAGGGAAAGCTACAAGCTCTATTTTCGGTGGAAACCCCGCTCCTCCGGTTCAGAGCAGCAAAGAGTCGGGATTATCATTTCCCTTCTACAGGGTGACCCCCAGTCCTGGGCGTTTTCCTTGCCGCAGACCAGTCCTGCCATGCAGTCAGTAGACGCTTTCTTCGAGGCATTAGGTCTACTTTATGACGACCCGGACCGTATGGCCTCCGCTGAAGCTCATCTTCGGGCCCAGATACAAGGCCGGCGTTCGGCAGAGGAATATTGCGCTGAATTCCGTAGATGGTCACCTGATAGTGGATGGAACGATCCCGCTTTACGTAGTCAGTTCCGTCTTGGCCTGTCGGAACAGATTAAAGACTCTTTGGTACAGTACCCATCTCCTACTTCTCTGGAGGATTTGATGCACCTCTCCATTAAAATCGACAGGAGATTTAAAGAGCGGAAAACCGAAAAGGAGACATCATCACCTCCATCCGTCTTCGTTCCTGTTTCCACAGATGGTGAGGAACCGATGCAATTAGGAGCGTATCGTCTCTCCCCCGAGGAAAGAGACAGGAGACAATCACTAGGCCTATGTCTCTATTGTGGCACAAAAGGCCACTTCTCCTGTTCCTGCCCGAATAAGCAGGGAAAAGAGCATGCCTAGGGAACGAGGGGAAAGTTCACCTAGGTCTACAGATCGTTTCCCCGAAAAATGCACTATTGGTCCCTGCACAGCTCACGTTCAGTGCTCGTTCTGTGAAACTATCATCCTTCATTGACAGTGGAGCTGCTGGCAACTTCCTTGACATCGAGTTTGCCCGCTCTGCTGGGATTCCGCGGATTAAACTCCAATCTGCCATTACGGTATGTGGCTTAGATGGTAGTCCGTTGCCAGGCGGCAAGATTACTTGGGAGACCCCACCACTACAGTTGAACATTGGCGCCCTCCATTCGGAATCCATAGTCTTCCGTCTTATCGAATGTCCATCGGTTCCTTTAATTCTGGGCCACCCTTGGCTATCCTGCCATAACCCCGTCATGGATTGGGCAAAAGGAGAAATTGTCCAGTGGAGCCCTCATTGTACACAGTCTTGCTTGACACTACCTCTATGTATTAATCAGTCTATTCCGGAGCAGCTCCCTTCTCAGTATCATGACTACTGGGATGTTTTCTCCAAAAAGGCTGCTGACACACTACCACCGCACCGAGATTTTGACTGTGCCATTGAGCTCATTCCGGGCTCTAAATTACCCAAGGGACGCTTGTATTCTCTCTCCGGTCCAGAGACCAAATCCATGCAAAAGTATATTGACGAAAACTTGGAGAAAGGCTTCATCAGGCCATCCAAGTCCCCAGTAGGAGCAGGGTGTTTCTTTGTATCCAAGAAGGATGGTGGACTCAGACCCTGTATCGATTATCGAGGGCTGAACCTTATTACGGTTAAGAACACCTATCCCCTTCCCCTCATCTCCGTTCTTTTTGATCAATTAAGAGGAGCCACTATCTTTACAAAAATTGATCTTCGTGGGGCCTATAATCTCATACGTATTAGAGCAGGTGATGAGTGGAAGACGGCATTCAACACACTCTCGGGCCATTACGAATACCTGGTCATGCCGTTTGGCCTTAGTAATGCTCCTGCCGTATTCCAGGATTTGATTAATGAGGTGTTACGTGAGTTCCTGGGACACTTTGTTGTTGTCTACTTAGATGACATCCTCATATATTCAAAATCGTTGTCTGTGCACCAGGGTCATGTCAGACAAGTCCTACAGAAATTGCGGGAACATCACCTCTACGCTAAACTCGAGAAATGCGAGTTCGAGGTCCAGAAGGTATCCTTCCTCGGTTATATAATCTCCTCAGAAGGTTTCTCCATGGACCCAACCAAGGTCCAAGCAATTTTGGATTGGGTACAACTGAATAACCTCAAGGCGGTCCAGAGATTCCTGGGATTCGCCAATTACTACAGGAGGTTTATTGGTGGCTTTGCTGATATCGTGGCTCCTATCGTCACCTTGACCCGCAAAGGAGGTGATCCAACTGTTTGGTCACAACAGGCAATAACTGCATTCAAAACCCTGAAGAAAGCTTTTGTGTCTGCTCAGGTTCTCAGACATCCGGATCCTAAGGTACCGTTTGTTCTTGAGGTAGATGCTTCTGATGTCGGTGCTGGGGCCATCTTGTCACAAAAAGACCCCCAGACCCACCGCTTACATCCATGTGCCTTTTTTTCCCATCAGTTCTCATCAGCGGAAACCAACTATGACGTGGGAAACCGAGAATTGCTGGCAATTAAATGGGCCTTTGAGGAATGGCGACACTGGTTGGTAGGCGCTGCACACCAGATCTTCGTTATAACGGATCATAACAACCTGCAGTATATACAGTCAGCCAAACGTCTGAACCCCCGACAGGCTCGGTGGTCGCTGTTCTTCACTCGGTTCAACTTTATTATCACCTATCGTCCTGGTTCTAAAAATATTCAAGCGGACGTCCTGTCCAGAAGTTTCCTGGCACATCATGCTCCGGTCACCTGCCCAGAGCCTATTGTTCCTGTGTCTATGATTCATGCCGGATTAACTCAAGATTTCAGCTGTACCTTACAAAGGTTCCAGAGGTTGGCTCCTGATAACACTCCGGTAGGATGTTTATTTGTCCCAGTTCATCTAAGGAAGACAGTCCTTGCTGAGGCACACAACAGTTGGACTGCTGGGCATCCTGGAGTCTACAAAACACTGGAAATCCTTTCCCGTACTGTATGGTGGCCGTCTCTGTCTGCTGACGTCAAGAGTCACATCCTGTCCTGTGAAGTTTGTGCCAGGAACAAAGTTCCCAGGACTCGCCCGGTAGGTCAGTTAGTTCCGTTGGCCGCCCCTGCTAAACCTTGGGCACATCTGTCCATGGACTTTATAGTCGATCTGCCACCCTCTGCGGGACACAATACCATTTGGGTCGTGGTAGACCGGTTCAGCAAGATGGCGCATTTCATTCCACTAACCAGGCTTCCTACTGCTCGAGATTTGGCCATCTTGTTCATTCAACACATTTTTCGCCTCCATGGACTCCCTACGGACATCGGGGTTCTCAGTTCATAGCGCAGTTCTGGAGATCATTCTGTACCCTCCTGGGAATCAAGATCAGTTTGTCATCTGCATACCGCCCTCAGTCAAATGGACAGACTGAAAGGGTTAACCAGTCCTTGGAGAAGTTCTTGCGATGCTACACATCGGAGTTCCATGACAACTGGTCCTCCTTGTTGCCCTGGGCGGAATTTGCCTGTAACAACTCCTGTCACTTATCCACCAAAACCTCTCCGTTTTTTTTGCAATTATGGTTTCCACCCCAGATCTAACTCTTTGTATTCACTCCAGTCCGTTATTATCCAGGAGATCCGTTCCACTGCCAGGGATCTGAGAGTTATCTGGAAGAAAGTACATTCATCTTTAAAACAAGCCTCACTTGTTGCAAAAAATATTTCGGACTGACACCGTACCACCTGCTCCCTTAAGGTTGGCCAGAAAGTCTGGCTGTCTACAAAAAATATCAGGCTCAGACAACCTTGCAAGAAGTTGGGCCCTAAGTTCATCGGGCCGTTTCGCATCATCAAGCAGGTGAACCCCGTCGCATTTAGGTTAAAAATTCCGGGCTCGTTAAGAATTCCAAACACTTTTCATTGTTCTCTATTGAAGCCAGTGTTTTATCCAGTTCAAGCCCAGTCTTCAAGCAAGCCACAGAGATACAGTGTTCAAAAAATCCTGGATTCCAAAAAAGTGCAAGGACAGGTGCATTTTTTGGTACAATAGAGGAACCGCGGACTAGAAGAGCGGGCTTGGGTTCCGCAGAGACAACTCCATGCCCCCGGGAGACTTAAGGAATTCTTCAAAAAATTCCCAAGAAAACCGGGATGTCTGGGTCCCTCGACCCCTCCTCAAGGGGGGGGGGTACTGTTACGAGCCGTGGCGGTGCCCAGCCGCCGCGACTCTCCTACCTGCATCCCGTCCGTCGCTATGGCGACCAGGACATCACTTCCGCCTATGACCCGGCCGTTGCCGGGGCAACGGGTAGATGCTGCAGCGCTGCGTCCCGGCGGGGAGAAGCCAGGCGCACGCTTTCAACAAAGAAAACTACACCTGGTGCCTAATTATCTAGGGGTAAGGCTGAGGATCATCAGAGCTAGGCTCTGATTGGATGGGCTGACTACTTAAGGCAATGAGGTCTGCTACCTCATTGCCGGTTATAGCTTCTGTGCTCCAGTCTGCTGACCTGCTTGTTCCAGTTCCTGTATCCTGTATCTACGTTTTGACTTGCCATGTATGACCCTTGGCTTTGTATTGGACTTCGCTTGTGTTTCCTGTGACCCTGATCCTTGGCTCGTTTACCCATTCTGCTACTTTGCCTGTGACCTCTGACCTCAGCTTGTTCATTGTTACTGTTACCTGCTTCCGGACTTTGACCTCTGCGTGGACCTGACTCTTCTTGCCTGGGTTCTCCCCAGCCGGTACACACTTCACGACCCTCTGTCAGTCTGCAGCCCAGTCTGTCCCCACCATCAGGGGCTCCAGTGAACACCTGACTGGCAGAGTAGACTCCGGGTTGTGTTGTGCCGGCTGGAGGGGTTCCTAACACTTACATCTTACATCACATCTCCTTACATCTTACATCACATCTCCTTACACCTTACATCACATCTCTCTATATCTTACATCACATCTCCTTACATCTTACATCACATCTCCTTACATCTTACATCACATCTCCTTACATCACATCTCCTTATATCCTCCACAAATTCACTTTCAGAGTCTGAGTCCCAGCCTAGAGTCGGGTTAGGACCTTTTATTTTATCGCCAGATGATGATATGCCCAAAAAGCCAGTCACCAAGGTTGGTGTTTGTTGTGACTGAAGTGGCAAAGCAAAGGTTTTTCCATTCTTGTTAACCTGCTCCCTAGGTGAGCTAGACTGTCTGATGGAAGACACATTCATAGAGGTCTTATTGACAAGTGCAGGAACTGATTCACAGGCTGGAACGGGCACAGAAAAATCGGATCAGATGACTTGACTGTGGATGGAGTGTACTTCTGACAAACAGCATTAACAAAGTCCATGGTATTATGAATAATGGGGTCATCGGAATTTAGTAATGAGAAGGCCCAGGTTTGTGGATCCCCTCTAAAACACATAATAATTGAACCCACTTGGTTAAATTGGTCAACAAAATAATCCGGACATTCTTGAAACTGTTTCATGGAAAGTTCGAGTACCGTAACAAACTGTTTGATGTCTCCATCAAAGAAGACTGGAGGAGGATCTGATGACTCGGAAGAGGCTTTTGGGCATTCAGGCTCAATAGCAGTTTCTGGAGAGTACCCAGCTTGTGCAGCAGTCTCTGGAGAGTCCTCAACTGGAACGGCAGAGCAGGAGTCCCCGACTGGGTGGCAAGTTGGGCACACTTGACGGGAAGCCCGTACTGGGCACAGCACTCTGACTGGATTGCACTGTGAGATGCCTCAGAGCAGACAGCACTGTGAGATGCCTCAGAGCAGACAGCACTGTGAGATGCCTCAGAGCAGACAGCACTGTGAGATGCCTCAGAGCAGACAGCACTGTGAGATGCCTCAATGCAGACAGTACCAAGTGGTAACTCGGGCTGAAACGCATGGACAGGCAACTCGGGCTGGACCGCATGGACAGGCAACTCGGGCTGGACCGCATGGACAGGAAACTCAGGCTGGACCGCATGGACAGGCAACTCGGGCTGGACCGCATGGACAGGCAACTCGGGCTGGACCGCATGGACAGGCAACTCGGGCTGGATCGCATGGACAGGTAACTCGGGCTGGACCGCATGGACAGGCAACTCGGGCTGGACCGCATGGACAGGCAACTCGGTAGGGGACTGGAGGGACAGGGCCCTCTCTAAAAATGGGCTGGAGGGACAGGGCCCTCTCTGGAGCAGACTGTAAGGGCAGCGCCCTCTCTGGAGCAGACTGTAAGGGCAGCGCCCCCTCTGGAGCAGACTGTAAGGGCAGCGCCCCCTCTGGAGCTGAAGACCCGGGAGTAGAGGCAGCGGCTGAAGACCCGGGAGTAGAGGCAGCGGCTGAAGACCCGGGAGTAGAGGCAGCGGCTGAAGACCCGGGAGTAGAGGCAGCGGCTGAAGACCCGGGAGTAGAGGCAGCGGCTGAAGACCCGGGAGTAGAGGCAGCGGACTCAGGACCGGACACAGCGGACTCAGGACCGGACACAGCGGACTCAGGACCGGACACAGTGGACTCAGTACTGAAGGCAGAGGCTGGCACCTCGGAACTGGAGGCAATGGCCGGAGACTCAGTGCTGGCGGTAGCTGGCATTGGCATCACAGGACAGGCAGTAGCTGGAACTGGCACCGCAGGACAGGCGGCAACTGGAACTGGCACCGCAGGACAGGCGGCAACTGGAACTGGCACCGCAGGACAGGCGGCAACTGGAACTGGCAGATTAGGCTGAAGTAAAGCAACAGGAGGTGACGTGCAGAACAATCCAGGGTCTGGAGAGGAGCACACTAAAGGCTGCTCCATAGGATGTTGTGGTCTGCGGAGCGGAAAACTTTGTAAAAAATGTTCGCCACTGGCGCAGTAGAGGCATAGTTTACCAATCCTTCTGCACCATCATTCCTCTTCAGTGAGAGGGGGACACAGGTAGCTTGGTCGTTTAGAATCCCTAATGGTAGAGACTGCTGACAATACCATAGATGCAGCACCAATGTCAGAAAAAGTTCTGGGAGAATTCTCTGCAGTCTGAATGCTTTCATTAGAGGAGTTTGTTGCTTTAAAATCAGAATTAGTGTTGAAATTACTTATCACAGCAGCAGGAAGAGTTTTAAGCAGTTCTTGGAGTAAAGTGGATAGTTGTATGATTTGGTAACGGAGCTGAACAATGTCCATTTGCAGCATTTGTAGTTGTGGATTTACAGACTTGTCTAATAGCCAAACACAGAGTTCAATGCAACAACACTAGGAATTCCAGGACTAAGGCAGAGGGCGTGCAATCAGCAGGCCCAGATTGTATGGCAGTTCATCATGTTATGAATCCCAGTGCATTCACAAAGTGCAACGGAAATGTAAGGCAAAGTGTCTTTATTCAGGTAAATATATTAACAAAGATAACTCAAATTCACGGATAACAGGTTCCAAAAGAGACTGTATAGTAAAATGGCAGGAACAAGTATAATAAGTTTACCCCAGTCCAGAAGGCACAAGGCTGTCCAGGAAAGCAGACAGAGTGCAGGGATCAAATAGAGACCAGACAAACAAATCCAAATAGCCAGGCAGAGATCAAGCAAATAGGCGAGGTCCAGAAGTCTGTCCAAAAGGTCAGGGCAACAGGCAAAACAGCGTGGTCCAAGGTACAGGTAAATGATTCGGGGTCTCAGGCAAGCAGGCAAGGTCCAAGGTACAGGCAGGGGTCATACACAGAAGTTCAGTCCAGCAGGTATATACCAAATAGCACAGGAGCAGGATAGCAGCAGCCAGGAACAAATGGATGAACTGCTCAGAGCACAGCTAGAGGCAGGTACTTAAAGCAGTGCAACAGGTGCAGTTCTAATTAGCATCAAACAAGGAGATTAACTCTTTCAGGCATGTTGCAGAGTTCAGGAGCAGGACAGCAGCAGCACCTCTGATGGATTATAGGTACTGCTGCCAGATACAAAACAAAGGCAGTCATAACAGTCACATCTCTTTACATCTTACATCACATCTCCTTACACCTTACATCACATCTCCTTACATCTTACATCACATCTCCTTACATCTTACATCACATCTCCTTACACCTTACATCACATCTCCTTACATCTTACATCACATCTCCTTACATCTTACATCACATCTCCTTACACCTTACATCGCATCTCCTTACACCTTACATCGCATCTCCTTACACCTTACATCGCATCTCCTTACATCTTACATAACATCTCCCTACATCTTACGTCACATCTCCTTACATCTTCCATCGCATCTCCTTACATCTTACATCACATCTCTTTACATCTTACATCAAATCTCCTTACACCTTACCTCACATCTCCTTACATCTTACATCACATCTCCCTACATCTTACATCACATCTCCTTACACCTTACATCACATTTCCTTACATCTTACATCACATCTCCTCACATCCTACATCACATCTCCTTACACCTTACATCACATCTCCTTACATCTTACATCACATCTCCTTACATCACATCTCCTTACACCTTACATCACATCTCCTTACATCTTACGTCACATCTCCTTACACCTTACATCACATCTCCCTATATCTTACGTCACATCTCCTTACATCACATCTCCTTACACCTTACATCACATCTCCTTACATCTTACATCACATCTCCTTACACCTTATCTCCTTACACCTTACATCACATCTCCTTACATCTTACATCACATATGCTTAAACCTTACATCACATCTCCTTACATCACATCTCCTTACACCTTACATCACGTCTCCTTACACCTTACATCACATCTCCTTACACCTTACATCACATCTCCTTACATCTTACATCACAGCTCCTTACATCACATCTCCTTACACCTTACATCACATCTCCTTACATCTTACATCACATCTCCTTACACCTTACATCACATCTCCTTACACCTTACATCACATCTCCTTACATCTTACATCACATATCCTTAAACCTTACATCACATCTCCTTACATCACATCTCCTTACACCTTACATCACATCTCCTTACACCTTACATCACATCTCCTTACATCTTACATCACATCTCCTTACATCTTACATCACATCTCCTTACACCTTACATCACATCTCCTTACATCTTACGTCACATTTCCTTACACCTTACATCACATCTCCCTACATCTTACGTCACATCTCCTTACATCACATCTCCTTACACCTTACATTACATCTCCTTACACCTTACGTCACATCTCCTTACACCTTACATCACATCTTCTTACACCTTACATCGCATCTCCTTACATCACATCTCCTTACACCTTACGTCACATCTCCTTACATCTTACGTCACATCTCCTTACATCTTACGTCACATCACATCTCCTTACACCACATCTCCTTACACCTTACGTCACATCTCCTTACATCTTACGTCACATCTCCTTACATCACATCTCCTTAGATCTTACATCACATCTCCTTACATCTTACGTCACATCTCCTTACACCTTACATCACATCTCCCTACATCTTACGTCACATCTCTTTACATCACATCTCCTTACACCTTACGTCACATCTCCTTACACCTTACATCACATCTCCTTACATCTTACATCACATCTCCTTACACCTTACATCGCATCTCTTTACATAACATCTCCTTACACCTTACATCACATCTCCTTACACCTTACGTCACATCTCCTTACATATTACTTCACATCTCCTTACATCACATATCCTTACATCTTACTTCACATCTCCTTACATCACATCTCCTTACATCTTACATCACATCTCCTTACACCTTACATCACATCTCCTTACACCTTACATCACATCTCCTTACACCTTACATCACATCTCCTTACATCACATCTCCTTACATCTTATATCGCATCTCCTTACACCTTACATCACATCTCCTTATACCTTACATCACATCTCCTTACACCTTACATCACATCTCCTTACATCACATCTCCTTACACCTTACATCACATCTCCTTATACCTTACATCACATCTCCTTACACCTTAC